>NC_133658.1:113841672-114072969 GCF_037893015.1 Macrotis lagotis | reverse complement strand
TATTATCCACTTATATTTTCCCTGTGTGGACTGTAAGACTTATATTGAGGGCTGTGAATCTAATTATAAAGTTACCATTTCTATAATGCTTTAATGTTTAATGCTTGCAACAAGCTTTACAAATACCTTATGCTTTACTGGTAACAGGCAGAAGTTAAGTGATTTGCCCAGGATCACTCAGCTAGTGAGTGTCTGAGGTTGGATTTGAACTCAGTTCTTCCTGGATCTCTCCACCTCCCTGCCTCTGTTAAGAAGGTCACGTAACAGCCCAGGACTTGATGAAATCTGCACAAAGTTACTAACAAATAGGATCACCCCTGTAAGCTGAGACCCATCCCCTTTCATTGAGGCACTTGACCAGTCACAGGATGTGAAGATAGTAAATACATTTGCCAAGCACATGCCTCCTTGTTTATGCCTCTCTTGGGGAGTGATAATCGGAAGGTTGCCAAACATCTTGCATGACTTTAATATATGCATGGGATATATACTTTGCTGGAGGGCAACCCCAAAGACTGCATTTTATTACAAAAATTGAATACTTTTTGATAATCAAAACAAATACTATGAGTTTTTTCATTCTCTCTACCCTTAGATCAGTTGAATATGATGTGCTGGGGAAAAGCAGCAAAGCCTGTCCATCCACTGACCAATTAATTGAGTGGCTTTACTCAAATATGGAGCACTCTTTGGATATTTACAATTGTGTTATTAAATCTGAATAACTGAGAACAGACATCTTCACTTTTCCCTTTCAAGAACTGGATGCATTTTTTTCCCCCTTGTGTTGGGTTGTTTTCTAATAGTTAACTAAAATGTATCATTAAGGAAACAATTAAAAAAAACAACACTCACTCCTCCACATATACTTGGAAGAAAATAGTGGGTTTTTTTTTTTAATAGCACACTGATCCACAGACCATTTTGTCTTTTTCCCCCTGAAAAATGAGTCATGGGAACCCTTTTTATTTTCTTTACCTCTTCTAGTATATCCAGGTGAGCTATGAGCAAAAAATATTCTAAGAGCCACGAACTTAAGAGTGTCAAATCTATTCAGAGTATAAAACAAAAGTGGTATCATGTAGTGCTAGATTTTTATTACACAAACTCTCCGTCATTGGAAGTCTCTCTTTAGTTTACATCATTTTACAGACAGAAATTTTAAAATTTATTTTCTGAAATGGTTTGAAAATAGGTCTTTTTGCTTTAGTATATAGAGGTCCTGCCTTGGAACCATAAGATATGAATCAAATTCTCTCTGATATATATATATTATATATGGTGCTTTACGGTTTGCAGAGCATTATGCTCATTGAATCATTTAAGTTTATCAGCATTTCAGAGGTGAATGCTACCAGATCATTTTCTTCATTTAGAGATGTGGAAATGTTTCAGAATGATAAAGTGATATATCCATTGTTACACTGCCCATGTCTAAGGCAGAATTTGAACCTAGGTCTTCCTGACTCCAAGCCTGGGACTTTATCCATGAGACCACGTGACTTCCTCCCAGGTGGCATGGCACATTTTTCTCAATGTCATTCTAAGCCCTTCAGGGCTGCATCAGGGGAGAGAGTTTGCACTCAATAAATATTCAGGAGAAATGAAAATAAAAACATTTAATATGTTAAAAAGAATGCTCGGGGTGATGCACTGGATAGAGCACCAGTCCTGGAGTCAGGAGGATCTGAGCTCAAATCTGGCCTCAGATACTCAATAATTACCTATAATTGACCTTGGGCAAGCCACTTAACCCCATTGCTTTGCAAAAAACCCCAAAAAACTAAAAAAAAAAAAGAATGCTTAGATGCTTGAAGAAAATTGCTACTCATTTTTGCCTATTATATATTAACTTACTTTTAACCTAAATTACTTATCTGAGAGTGTGTATGTGTGTGTGTGTGTGTGTGTGTGTGTGTGTGTGGTGTGTATTTTATGCCGACAAATCTTTGATATAAAATGTTAAGAAAAACCCTTAAGAAACAAATATTCATTAATAAAAAATACTTAGTCAACTACTTGGTGTTATATATATATATATATGCATACTAATATATACACATATATACATATACACATACATATATATATATATAATATATATATCTGATAGATACTTCAAAAAACTAAACTTGGGCTAACATGACAATAAATTTTGTTTTTTTTATATGTATATATTTAAGACATTACTTAATTTTCAGAGATTTTCATGAGTCAGTGCTTTGTTTTGGCCTCCCCTAATTACTCAATACTCTAAGCTAAAAGAACAGAGGTGAAATATTATTTCAGGTTGAGGCACTTAACAATAAAGAATTTTATACTCTATTCTTTTCCTATAAAAGTGGTTTCATAAAATATAAAAAAACCCTTTGTACTTTCTTGATAAAAATAAAGATTATGGTGGTATAATCTAATTTTTTATCTCAAAGGAAGATACAGATATCACTTTTTATATTAGCTTCTTTTATATTTCAATTAAGTTTACTAAGCTGAAAAACTACAAAAATGAGAAAAAGCTGTTAAAATTAGTGCAGATTAAGTGGTGACCATGATTGCAAAGGAAATGTATGTCCATGAAATGGCTTTTCTGTTTTGTTGCAAAAGTGATAAAAACACGAAAGTCAATAAAACTGTTAAAATAAGTCTCAGTAATTACCAAGATCAAAATCCAGTGGCTTTTTATTAAACATGAACTTTTGTTCTGCCTTCGACAATACGTAAATAGTGCTGACAATTGGTTTGTGAGCCACTTGCTACAATAAAACGTAATTGTATCATGAGAGAAAGGTGACAATCAGGAGATCATGAAAAAATTACATATTCTCACTGGTAGTTAATTAGCCATGCAAAACCTCCTCAAACAGATATTCTCTTCTATTAGGAATGATTACTATGCAGGCCTACAGATGTCAATACCACAGTCATTCAGATACTTCTTTCCCTCCTAATTGAAGGTTGTAAAGCTCCGGTGCCAAGGTTTTGCTTCCAAAGAGCTAATTTATGACTAGAAGGATATTTTATGTCTTCAGTTGCAGCAGCTACAAAACTCGGCAAATCAGAACCATCTGTGCACTGATACTCGACTCGCCATTCATCTCGCAGCCTATCAGTCACATTAGTTTGCATCCTGCATTCTTGGCTCATATACACTTGTGATGATCCAAAGTTCACAAGAAATATTAAAAATGAATGGCACCCTGACCCTGCCTTATTGCACATGCATCAGAGAAGAAACAGGTCTTTTGCATAAGAGTAGTTTCATTGAAGGAGCAGGTCTAATAGTTTGCTGCAGGTTCAGGAATCTTACTAATGGCATCAATCTTAGTCACTTTTTATTTTTTATTTTTCAAACCTGCTTAACCAAGCTTTCAAGACTAAAAAAAAAATAAGGGGAGACAGAGGGTAGGAGGTAGAATTATAAAAATAATGTCTGTTTTGTTTTTAATATGTCATTCTAGAAAAATCATCACACAACACTGCATACAAATAATCTAGTTGAATCCAAGAATATCATCACCTCAAAACTGGCCAAATTGTTGGAGGAAAACGGAGACAAGAACTAGTTTAAAGAACATGAATACTTAGATCAATAAAGGCAACTTAGGTTTTAATTTGATCATAGTGGGGCAGGTTTTTTCCTTCAAGTTAGAAATAATCCATAGGCCCTCCTTTGACTCGAGAAACTGGGTTTATCAAAACTACTTGTGGAAGTATTCTTCCTTAAAGAACTAACATCCTAGAATTTAGTCCAAATGAAGGGAAACAGGAATTAAATAAACCTAAATGACCAAGGAATTTTGGGGTCAGGCACATTTTGAGACAATTCAGCTTCCAATGGCACAAACGTTTCATAAAAATGTATCACCAACCTCCCAAGGATCACATTACTTACTTTTTGATCTCGGGTGGAAGCCCTTAAGTTCCTGGTATATTCAGCAGTAGAAAATTCCAGTAGCCCTTTGTGGAGTGTTCCACTTGATTCCAATCCATCCAACAGGATTTTCTTTAGCATTTCATACTTGGGCTTTTCATCGTATGCTAAACCATTGGCACATGCCAAAAACTGGGCAATTTCACCTGAAAAAGCATTTTTTAAAAGTGTCATTTCTTTCTATGAAAAATGTTCTTTCCTTTATAGCTTCAAATTCTTTTCACCAATCAGAAAATCCAAATGCCCAAAGACGAATGTTTTCCAGGGTCTCAAAAGTACTAAAATAAAGGGATCTATATATTAATGGAATGGGATATAGCAGAGATTTAAAGTAAAAATGACCTACTTTTTTAAGTTGCTTATGTATTATTCTCACAGAAAAAAGGAAATAACAACCTGGATTTGATGACTCATTTTTAAAAATATAAATATTGTAAATTGGCAATAAAGTCAATACTTTAGTAGTTAAGAAAAAAGTTAGTTTTAAAAAATATAATTCTTGTCTATTCAAGGATATTTGGCAGTAGACTGGCAGTATTTCTAGGGGAAAAGAATCTCAGCAGGTGTTAACTGAGGTTCCTACTTA
The DNA here is from genome assembly GCF_037893015.1 of Macrotis lagotis. NCBI lineage: Eukaryota > Metazoa > Chordata > Mammalia > Peramelemorphia > Peramelidae > Macrotis > Macrotis lagotis. Next base: position 114,068,452 of record NC_133658.1, on the reverse strand, counting down.
GTGGCTCCAAGAGTACATTAAGGAATGGCCTTGTGTTCCAGGTTCTCATCCAGGTTTGACACCCTGAAGCTCTGTACACCTGAGGAGACCTGTCCATTCACCATATCATCTTCCTGACTAATGGAGCTGAAGCAAGGGAGGAGTTTCTCCCTTTTGTTTCTCAGCTGTGCACTCTTGCATGCATTGGTTCTGTATTGGGAAGTATCATAAAAAATGCAGAGGCAGATGTGAGGTGCCCTGAAAGTCAGCTGGTACCCATGAAATGAGGTGCAACCACAGCTGTGATTCAAGTGGACACACTATTTTTCATTCTTGTTTCAAAGGGTCAGAGTCTGAAATTTAGGGCATAAGATGCTTTAAGGAAATGCCTGGCACAGGAGCTTTTAAAAACTGGCATGAAAATAATTGATTGTGTGGTCCATTTTCAGTGGATCTCAGAAATGCATGGTTTTGTTTTTGTTTCATTTAATGATTATTTACACAACCATATGTACAAGGTGTCTCTTCATTTCCTACTTAGATATTTGCATTTTGTGCAAGAGGATTTGGGGAAGCTTCAGAGGTTGCAGCAAGGGGTTTCCTACCATCCTGCACATCTCCCACCATGCAGACAGAGGTGCTAGTAGTAGTGTGGGCATGACAGGATCCTTGGCACTCTCCCTTGATCCCTACCAGCAGAAATGGCAGCAGGGAGCTCCTGCATGCCAATTCCCCCATTACCCCTTATAACACACAGCTCAGGTTACTCCCTGGGAGCCTGTGGCTTAAATTAGTGTCTTTGCTCCCAATGCAATTGCATCAAGAACTGTATGACTACAGACTTCACCACCCTGGCCACCAGGGCAACAGCTAGCTGCTGGCAAACAGTGCCAAAATGCATCATCCACTGGCCTTGGCACTTGAAAAATCAACATATTTCACATACTCCTCCCCAACTCTCTCACCCACTGGTCCAATTTTTCAGTGATGTGGCAACAGGGCAAAAGGTTTTCATTTTTGTTTTTTTTTTTCCCCCACTGAACAGTGTACTAGGTATGATGTTATCTGTCAACTCAAACTATATCAACATTCTGAGCTATTTTAACATCAGAGAGACAATCAAATAGCATTTGTTTAGAGATTAAAACTGTTCCTGCCTTCAAGGATCATGCATTCTAATGAAATGACAGAGTATTGTGGCCCAATGTCCCTGGTTTATTTGAGTAGGTAAGGAATTATGGTGGTCTGGGGATGTTTTATGGGATAAATTCTTCTGCTTGCTTGTGAGTCATTCCTCAGCAATGACCTTCCTTCTTCCTTTACTACTATCACTACCTGTTATTTCCAACTAGGATTTCTCTCTTTCCCTGCTCCACTAGAGAATTATATTTGATTCTTGCATAGAACCTTTATGAGGTTTTCTGAGGATTTTTACTGTTAGGAAAAAGAGCTAATGCTCAACTCCTTTTCCCCCTTAGGAAAAAGAGCTAATGCTCAACTCCTTTTCCCCCCTTCCACTTAGACCCTGCAAGAAAAACAGTCAAACATAAGAGAGGAAGGTCTCTTTTTCTATAAGAATTGAAAATATTCCTATTTCTTAAGGGGGGGGAGTCAGTTGATCCTAGACATTCCATTTAAAAAACAAATTCTGGGATAAAGAACTGCCAGCTGGATGTCCACACCTAGATGTACTTTTGTAGACAACTCAAACTCAACATGTCAAAACAGACATTACTGTATTTTCCTCAAACTCATCCCTTTTCTTGACTACATCACCCATTTGCCAAAGACTGCAGTCTCAGACTCACCCTTGACTTTTTTCTCTCCATTATTCCCATCTCCAATCAGATGCCACATGTCCTGTATCTGTCTCCTCCACTCAGTCTCTGTTCTCCCTCTTATGAAGTTCAAGATTCTCATTACATCTCACCTGGACTATTTTTAACGGTCTCCTAACTGGTCTCTTATGCTAATCATGTCCCACTCCAATTCATCCTCCATATAAATGTGGAACTGAGCTTCCTAAAACACACCTCACCTTGTGAGCCAAATATCAACACCATCTTATTGCTTCTAGGATGAAATACAAACCCTCAGGTGTTTGAAACCCACCACTTCACAATAAGGCTCCACTGACCTTTCCAGTTTTATTTCCATTACTCCTTCTCATTCACTTTCTTTTCTAATCAAACTGTTCCCCATAAATGACATTTCATTTCCTGTCAAAGGGCCTTCTCCAAGTAGTCCTATATGCATGGAATGGCCTTCGTCCTCACCCTGCTCTTCCTCATTTAATTCTAAGCACAATTCAGACTGGCACTCTTACATGAAGCTTTAACCCCCTCCCCCCAGTTATTAGTAATGTCTCCCTATTTAAATTTGTTATATTCCCTTGGTTTTTGACAGGGGATTTTTTTTTGTGGGTGGAGGGAAATGGGGTTTTGTATCCCCTCTATTGCAGGTATTAGTTGTAAATGTTGACTTGAATAAGGACAGGATATCTGGAATGGAAATGAAAAGATGGGACAGGACTGGGAGGATAACAAGACCAATGTCTGGGTACCTCGGTGGGGGGGGGGGAATGTAAAGAAATGTTTGCTTTTCTCTTCTTCCATATGCTTTCTTCTCATCACCTCTGATCCAGCCATGGGCAGACTTTAACCACAACCTATCCTAAAGTCAAAACAAACAAACAAACAAACAAAACACATTGGTTTGGGGGCAATCTTCGGAAGCAGCAGCAAGGAGAGCAGGAGGATTACTATTATCACCAGATGTCTTCTTGTCCAACCTGGAATGACCATAATACGCCTCTCCTGAGCCTAAGTCTTGGACAGCCCCTGTCACAACCCAGAAACTGCTGATAGAATGTGATAAAACAGGAGTTATGTACACCCAGCAATGCCTTTTGAACATATCCTCATCCTTACTGGACCAATACAATACCCTTAATTTTTTTCTTGGAGCATTAAAAATTAATTACTGATATTCCCTCATCACGATCAATTGCTTTCCAATCAGTACTCTCTTTTTCCCCTTCCCCTCCATACTAAGCACCCCCTCTTCTCCACCTCCTTTCCTGGTGGTGGCCTTCTAAAATACCTTCTATGTACACAGTATAGATCCTTTACGTATGGAATGGTTTGCATATCCTCTCCCCTATTTAAATGTAAGCATTGCCTTTGAGGGCAAGAACTGTGTATCTGCCTTTGCTGGCTGAGAACTTTCAGCCACAGTGTCTAGCAAATGGTAAACCCATAATGAATGTTGTTGACAGGTTTGCTAACAACAATCAGGTCCTTTGTGGCAAGAAGGGAAGAAGAAAGGAAAATTCCAAGAGGTGGTTTCTGAGAAGAAGAACTCTTGGGACCACCCCACTGGGCAGCTGTTCCTATGGGATGGAAAGATTCTTCCAGGGTCTTGGGTTTTAGAAAGGGAAACATTAAAAAGTTAGATGAGAGAAAATAGCCACCTAACTCCCAAAGAATGAGTGACTACTGACAATCTGAAGGTTACGCCATTCTGATGTGAAACATTTTAAAGAAAGTTTTACATCCCAGAAGAGGTTATTTAGTTTTAGAATAAAATAGAGAGAATATTAATAGAGGATGATCTTTCCTTGACACTTAAGAATTCTGTTTGAATATCATTGTCTATTATTTTAAGAAGTCTCACTTTTTTAAACATTGTTTCTTTCAAGTGGAAGTACTATAACAGAACCTACCTGCTCAAGTTATCAAAAGGCTCAAATGAGCTAATGAATATAAAATGCTTTGCAAATTTTAAAATGCAATAAAAATAAAAACTATTAACATGACTGTTGTACATTTTAATATATTTTAAACTCAAACCCTAAGCTTCCATTTTTATGCCATTAGCAGCCAGTGTCCTTCACATAAACTATTCCCCAATTTAAGATTAAAGTGTCTATTTTGCTTTTTGATTCTGATCTATGATTTTATTGGTAGGCAGAACTTTGAATGAGGAAACTCGCTCTGCCAATGTAAATCTATCACAGTTCTGTACTAGAGAGTTGCATGAGGAGCTTAAAGGGTAAGGGATTTTTTGCACAGTCACTCTTTGTTGGAGGAGGGATTTGAACCCAAGTCTTCTTAACTTCGAGATCAGATACCTATCTGCTACACATGCTCCTTTCTCTCCGTCATGGTAAAGTTACTTAGTTTTGACAGTAGAAATGGAATATTTAATCAATAAATAAGATAATTGTTGGGACCCAAGAAAGACATTATTTAAGTTTCCCTTTAGGAGTCCTGTTGTGGTTCAAAATGATTTCTAATAGTTCCTATAATATTAAGAGCATCAGTCTTCACCAACATGGAAGCATTCTTTTTGCTTAATTGCAAAAAAATCTTTGTATGGTACAATGTGGCTGGCCATTAAAATAAAACAAAACTGCATTTGAAATTTAGGGGTATATCACTTTAATTCAAATCTTTATTACTTTTTATGGGCAAGACCTTCTTATACTAGATACTGGACTACAAAGATGAAATTAGGACAAAATCTCTGCTCTTATGGACCTTAAATGCCATGTAAGAAATGAATACATAAATGTTGTCATCCTGGCTTTTTTTCATGATATTTTAACCTAAGAATAATTTTTAATTTATTTTTTTAAAATCAGCCTTTCACTTCTAGCTCTCTCCACGAAAAAAAAAATGAAAATTGTTGTTGTAATGTGCCAAGGACTCAGTGATTTAAAATGAACTCATGCATACACATCCTATTTGAGACATCTTCCCCAATTAGAATATAAATTCTTTGAGGACAGGAACTGTCTTTCTATGTATCCCTATTCTTTCAGTGTTTAACATTCAGTGAAAACAATAAATACTTGTTAAATGACTGACTAGCAGAGGTTGTTGAAGTTTAGGAGTTGATGAAGTTAAATTCCCTCACTAAAAACAGCTTGTTCAAAATTGGTGGAGACATTTGGTGTCACCTTTATCTCGTAGGGACTCATTAGGCAGTTTGGGTGGTGAAATGGATGAGTGCTGGCCTTGGAATCAGGAATCCTGGATACTTATTTATTGACCCTGGGCAAATCAAATGAACTTTTCTCAATCTCAGTTTCCTCATTTGTAAAATGAGAATAATAAGAGCACATACCACACAGGGTTTTCATGAAGAACAAATGAGATGCATTAAGTCATTTCAATTGGATCCAACTCTTCATGACCCTAGTTGGGGTTTTCCAAGCAAAGATACTGGAGTGGTTGCCATTTTCTTCTCAAGTTCATTTTATAGATGCAAAAACTGAGGCAAACAGGGCAGTGACTTGCCCAGGACCACACAGCTAACTAGTGTTTGAAATCAAATTTGAACTTGGGAAAATGAATCTTCTTGACTCCAGGCCCCAACAACTATATTTACTGTGCATTAGTATTTCTCAAATGAAATAACACTGCAAATAAATCATTTTACAAACCTCCTCCAGCTCATTTTACAAAGAACTAAGGCCAAATAGGGTTAAATGACTTGACCTGGATCATACAGTATGTGTCTGACACATACTGGATCTGAACTCAAGAAGAAAAGTCTTCCTGATTTTAAGACCAATGATCTATCACAATATCATGAAGCTGCCCTTAAAATATTACGTAAATGCTAGCTATTCTAGGATTAGAGATTTCAACCTCAAAGAGATCTTAGACTGGCCATGTAGTCCCAACCCTTTTGTTGGACTTTATGAAGCACTGATGGTTAAATTAGTTAAGTGACTTGCACTATCATATAGGAAGAAAAGAACAGTAGAATTATCTCAATCCAAAAGGCATGCTGTGTGTGCATACATACATGTGAGCATATGTGTGTGTATGTAAATGATGAGATAGATCAACAGTGGTTAACTGAACTTTTCAACTCTTGGATACAAGTCATGGTGGCTAAAAGTTTCTGCTACCTGTTCACTTATTTGCTGTATTTAGTCTTTCATTAAGCACCACTGTCACTATACTTAATAGCAAGCAGGCATCTTTTGCTGGAATAGTAGTTTCTGTGACTTTTTCTTCTGGTGTCCATCAAAATATTTTTTTATATTACACATGAGTAACGAAAAATAAGTGTGCCAACATGTGCACCTGAAATGAGGTCTACCTGGTTGTTATGCCCTTGCAGAGTCTCAAAATATTAGCCCCAAAAGAATAACTAATTAGAAGAGTAATTCTACTACTAGAAATCTGCTTATTTTCTCCTCTAGACTCAGTCTTTAGTCATAAATTATCAAAATCTTTATTTTATTCAGCCCAGATAGCCACCTGTCCATGATGAATTTTCTTTTTCTTTTTGGGGGTGTGTAAGGATGGTAGAGTGGAGGGGGAGAGGATAGTGAGATAGGGAGATGGGCAAAGGCGGTGAGCCATAAAATGTACAATAGAGGCAATAATTAGACTTACGGCAGCTGTTTCCAGAAGTATTCCACTTCATCACTGAATTGGGGAGCTCATCCAGAAGACTAAAACAGAGCACAAGACACATTTAATTTGTTTTATAGCAGGTGATTCATTTGAAAAATTAACCAACAATAAAATTCAGCTTTTGTGGGGAAAGGAATCTCCAAGATAGCTAACTATTGGCACCTTTACCCTGATCATATTCCCCTGGGGGGGTGAGGGGGGAAGGAAAGGTCAAAATTCCTCCTGACCAGCCCTAATTTTTTTTTTTAGGTTTTTGCAAGGCAAATGGGGTTAAGTGGTTAAGTGGCTTGCCCAAGGCCACACAGCTAGGTAATTATTGTCTGAGACCGAATTTGAACCCAGGTACTCCTGACTCCAAGGCTGGTGCTTTATCCACTACGCCACCTAGCTGCCCTTTTTTTTTTTTTTTTTAGGTTCAGCCCTAATTTTTAACTAGAGTTTGGACACTGTAGAATGAAAAGCAGAAAGCTCTGATTATAAAAAGTCCATCTGAATGGAATGTTTAAGTTAACTTTGGGGATGAAATCTGTCATAATTATTCTCCATAGAAACATTTTAAGGGAAAACTGAATTAAATTTCAGTGTTTTGCCCTTTTAAAATAATAATGATAGTTCATTTATATGATACTTCAAGATTTGCAAAATTTCTTATGTACTACTAGTATTTCAATTGATCTAAAACATAAAAATGGGGGGATTAAAATTTTAGGATATTTGAAATTATTTTTTAAACCTTTTTACTTTAAGCAGTTCCATTTGAAAATTTCAAATCACACTGATACTTTGTCTTCTTAATAAGAAATGGCTTTTTGACTAAGCTATAATAAGCAGATTGCAAAGGTCTAAAAACAATGATACTTTCTTCCCCCTCTGGGTTTTCATCTGTATCTTGGGCATTAGGCTGGACATAAACAGCTTCTTCTATTTCACTCAGCTGTGTGCACTACAAATACTGAAAATGCAACTTAACATTCTTGTGGTACGCACTTCACGGCAAAAACCCAGACATATGCAAAACCACGACAACAAACACATCGTGTGCTCATTTCAATTTGTAATGTCACCGTGGCCTAGGAAAATAAGCGGCATAAAGGAAGAGTTTACAAACACACCCAAATGAGGATATTCAGCGTTATAGCTCCCCACAGTAAACATAACTGGGACAGATTGTGTATAGATGTGTGTGTATACACATATTCTATATATGCAAGGCTTCTATTGTCATGCAGAATAACAGAAAATACAACAAATTAGTCAAAGATCCAAGATGTGGTGGTTGGGGCAGTAAGAACCTATGCTGGTTCACATTGATGAGGTTAACACCAGACTACAGAGAGACTAATGGGAAAAAAAAGTTAACAGTATTTGGTAGTATTTTATTAAAATAAACTATATCTATTAATTCTAATTATTCTAACAATATTCTATGTCCCTGAGAGCATTTTTCTCACTCAGCAATATGGGGTGCAATACTTGCATTTCTTGATTCTGGCTGGATGAGAGAAATGCATGTAAACATCTGTCTTTCAGAGGACTTATGTGGCTCATGTTCTGAAGGCTGCCAGGTGTCCAAGGGTTAATTTGGACACATGGATCACTGAAGAGCATGGATGATTGATGGAACATTGAATTGTGGCTATATGTTGGTTTGGGGTGGGGGGGAACAAAAAAGGCCATGGAAATCCAAACTTCCAAAGGAGAAATATTAAAGATAACATATGTCAACATTTACAAATGTAGTCTGTATTATCCAGAGTCTGCAGGCTAACCTTTCTCTCGGCAGAGAGCTGATGCCACACAATTTGCAGATTGATTTCTGTGGATCAGTTATCCCCATTGTGCACTTCTGTTGTGACTTGCCCTACTTAAAAACTGTGCTGCCTTTTCCAATTGTGATATTACATCCATGGACAACTACTGCCAAGCATATCTTGGTCTATAATAAAAAAAAAACTGGTTACTTTGTCCTATGGATAACTGATTTTTTTCAAATCTGATCAACAAAATTATACAATGTAACTTCAAGAGTATTTTGCTACCCCAAAGGAGGATCTAGAGAAATGGGACAAATCCAGTAACAGAATTATTCGGAATTTGATTGACAAATCCTCATATTAATGAATGAACAAAGCCTCAACTATTTTTCTAGTTACTCTGGAGAAAATGGAAAAGCAGGAATGTGCTGGGTTCTTATTCTGACTTAATTCTCAGAATATTCTAATACAGATTCTGGTTGATAAAAAGTTGAATTTGAAATTCTAATCAAGCTTATGTGGCTATATAAGATCATCTGTCTCTTATGTATAACTTTAAACAATAGGTTTTTCTATATAAGAAAATACATTGCTTCTACGTCATAAGAACATGACAGACATTCTCCGTTGAAAAACAGTAATTGTTCACTTTGTGCCCACATTGACACTAGTGCTTAGAACAGTTAATGTCACCTATAGCCAATTCTCAATACTCATTTAAATGTGTATATACTAATAGGAAGATGTTTATTCCTTGAAAAAAAAATAACATCTAGAATCTCAGCTTTGGAAATCCCTAAAAGAACAAATAAACCATTTTATATATCTTACTATAGAGCTCATCAGCATGTATATTTATGGGTGGCTTCTCAGAGTTTACATCTTCCCAGGGCTTCTTACAATATTTTTTTAATTAAAGAAATTTGCTTTAGCTTTCATGTAGGGTGAAAGGCGATCTTCGCCAGGATGTCGGATCTCTTTGATGTTTCCTTTCAGACCTGTTTTTGTAAATGATAGAATACTTAAAAGTGTGTACTTTGCTTTAGCAGTCTGGACGGCCACGGGGTCTTCCAGGTTCTGCTGCCAGGGCAGATTCCCACAGAGCCATTGCAGCATGCAGTAGCCGAGGATTTCAAGGTCGCCTCTTCTAGATGGGGCTAAGGAGTAAGCATCAAGAGAGAGAGAACGATGAAGGATAAGGACTTCTTGAAAAATAGGAAGGGCTTTGACTGAACTACTGTGGATGAAATATGAAAAAGCCAAATGGGCAAAAGTGTTTTGTTTGTTCAGCTGGAGCCAAACCCCAGAGCCCGGGCTCTTGGCCCCGGGCCACAGACAGGCAAAGACTTGTTGCTGTTGAAAGTAAGGGTCAGTCTCCTCACCTCCTCCAGCTTCATCCTTCCTTAGTCTGGCCTGTCACATGAACTTGATCCCCATGGCCTCTGACATGATCCAGACAGCCCATAACCCAGCACCAACACTTTCTCAAAGAGCCAAGCAGTAAAACAAAGAAATAAATGTCTGCAACTAAATTACTAACACATGTTCCAGGAAGTCCATGGGGTCTGCATTGGTCATGCAGAGACCCTCTGAGTGCAGACTAAACATTGATGGCCTTTCCTTTACTGCTACACAAGCAGCAGTGGAAGCTGGAGAAGGAAAGGCAAAACTGCCATCTAGTGTACAGCTGAGAACCCTGGTCGCATCTGAATCTTTTTCCAAACACTTGCCTGGACCTAAGCGGCAATGGAGGCACAGATTGGGGAGCAAGCCTCTGAGCTCCTGTCAGCTTTGTGTCTGGGTAAGAGAGGGGTACTGGGGAGGGAGGGAGAAGGAACAAGGGCCACCAAGTACTTCCTGATGTGACAAATCACAGCTATAACCTATGGAGTTTTGAAATTGAGTTTGTTTTTCCTAAAAAGAAACAAACAAAAGACACCTTATTACAAAAAGAAATGGTTATTTCTAGGCTACTGTAAGCTACCGGTAGAATAGATTTGACAAAATTATACATGTGACTTCAAGAGTATTCTGCTACCTCAAAAGGGAATGACACAATTGAGAGAAATGGGACAAATCCAGTAACAAAATTATTTGGAATTTGATTGACAAGTCCTCGTATTAATGGATGAACAAGTCCTCAAGATTGTCAACTATTTTTTTAGTTATTCTGGTCGGTTTAAACAATGGGCTACTATTTAAAGCTGTATATCTACAAGAATGAATCTGAGCAGGAACATGTAAGCTTAGAGAGCTGTACATAATACAATGAATTAAACTTGCTGTAAACAGGTATCATATTTTATGGGGTTTCATTAAATAAATTCTGAAAAGTCACTTAGCAAACTTATTTTTTAATTTAAAAAGTCATCTACTAAGAGCAATGGTGCCAACACATCATAACTGTTTCTTGTTACCATACATAAGTTATCATAAAAGCAAAAGACAAGATTAGCTCTTACACGTACTCTATCTTAACTGCTATTAGAGTATTGGATTATTAAAGGGCCTTCAATCTAACAGAATGCTACATGATCCCTCGGGTGTCATTTATTTTCTGCACCAGATTCAACAATGTCCTAATGCAAGACTTGGCTCTCATATTAAAATAAAAACACAATCTCTACCACTTGCTGTTCTGTAGTGATTTCTCCAGTAATAAATCTCCCATTAATAGTGGAATGGTTCCATTCATACAGATGTTTTCACAAAGCCTTTTTTCCATTATGACCATTCCAGATTACCACCACATAAACCAGTGTTTTTGATTTCAGATTCTCCAATTTTCACAAAATGATCTTCTGTAGTCTGTATGACACATATATGCAAGTAGCTCCTTAAAGAAGAAGTCAAAATGAAAATAAAATGGGCATCTTCTTTCCCCTCATTTTTATCCCTACTGAAGGAGTAATTGATATGACGCTATAAGTAACTGCAAGTCTTTTACATTTCTGAAACCAATTTTTCATAACTGATCTTCATCTGAAATAGCCTTTGGAGAGTTAACTTTTACTTCACTATTATCATTTCACTAGTTTGGCCTCATCTAATTAAAATGTTCTCATTCATATTTTCAATCTTTGGTCCATTTTCTGATCTCCTTCATCCATATACTAACATTACCTTCAGAGCTAGTGTTGTTTTTTATTATCATGGACACTGAATTTCAAAAGAAAAAAACAAAACCTTCATTTAAACAAAGAATACCTCACAGTCTCTATCACCAATGTAGAAGGAATTAATGAATCAGAATGCAGTTGCTATCTACTGATAAAGGTTAAAACTTAAAGGTAATGACTTTTTGTGTAGCTGAGACCCCAGACATTGTAATAATGATTATTTTTCTTCTTCCCTTCAAACTTTACATCTCAAGAGTAGTTAAAAGCTCAGAAATGCCTGAGAAAAGTATTCCTCTGCAGTCAAGAATTTTGCTGGCAAGAATATCATTCACAAAAGGTTGGTTTTAATCCTTGATAAATTTCAAGTAAAATATTCTTATTTATGACTTAATATCCCCATAGTGACAAGAACATATAGCTAATCTGAAAATGAATTATCACAGCTGAAATGCTCTAAAGTTTTCATTTTAAAAATACAGTTCTTTTTAAGAATTAAAAATGGTTCCACTGCTTTTTAGAAAGAGTTATACATTTCTCTTTCAAATATTTCTTACACATTGTGGGTATATACCATCTCTTACCCCTTAATGCTCTTTGGTTCACACTGCAATTTTCAAATTAAACTTTCACATACAATTATTAAGCAACTACTATGTGTAGAGTTCTGTGGTAGGTATAATGAGACATTAAGAGTAAATAATACACAATGCCTGAATTCAGTGGTCTCGTCTAACAGGAGAATAAGACCTTAAAAAATGCTTTTCCATAAAAATGCATCAATTTTTCAAGTTGAGATTATAAGTAATCAAATCACTTGTATAGTTTAATAATAGTTTAGTAAATCAAACAAAAAAAAAAATCTGAAGATCCAAACTTCAAATCTGTGGCATTCTCTCAGAGAAAAGTGGTAAATCTTCAATAATGAAGAAGATTTGCCTGTAGTTCCCCCTCAAAACAGGTGACACATCCCTCTTAGAATAAATTCTCTTTAAAACTGAGTTTATCATTTATATTTAGCCTGTTAATATGAAACCATTTAAGTTTGCAAACTTATGAGGTTCTCAAAGGTCTAGAGTCCAACTCTTTCAAATATCAGCACAAGTGACAAATAGTTCCTTAAAATATAATTATGTAATTCATAGTCACCTGTTGGCAGAGGGGGTAGGGACAGCTAGGTGGAACTCAGAGCACCAGTCTTGGAGTCAGGAGTACCTGACTTCAAATCTGGCCTCAGACACTTAATAATTACCTATATGATTCTAGGATGATTTGATGGAAATTGTACATTTCATACTCTATAAACTGAGTACATAACTATTCTTCTTAATGAAACCTTGTGCCCCAGGTTTACAGGGGGATGTTTTATTACTATTTTCATGCTATGCCAATTTATTGGCATAGCTATTTTTTGAGGGGATGGGGGGAATGGCACTCATATACACAAAATCAAAGACATAACTTCTATTAATTGGGTTTATGACTTTTAAAAATGGTACTTCTATTCAAGCATATGAAGATGGAAGCCTAGCAGAAAGAATACTGGCTTTAGATTCAGAGATAGACCTAACTCAAATTCTACCTAGGATAAATTTCAGTTTGGCTAAGTCACTTTAACCTCTGTAGGCCTTAGTTCTCCTGAGTAGTAAGATGACAGGAAGTCCTTTTTGCCTTAGATCTATGATCCTGTGAGATCCTGTCTGTCCAAAGATAAATGGACTCTGGACAAAGGACTTGGGCAGAGTGCCAGTATCTAAAACTCCAAGTGGGATCACCAATAAAAAGCCTTCCTAGGCCATAAGTTTCTTTCATTGAAGATTTACTTTTATAGAATCTCAGTGTAGGTAGGACTCCAGAGACTGAGTTGTCCAACTACTACCTGAAATAACTGTTTGCAGTATGTAAAGTCATGCCTTGAACTGCCATTATGCAATTAAATTATTTTAAGACATTAGTTCTAATTTTGGAAAACATGTGGTCAGTTCAGGCAAGTGAATTATTTAGAGTCATAATCACTACTATTTATCCTTAACTTTCTGAAGAGGACCAATGCCACCGGAAGATGATGTCTTGACTGGCACACATGAATCAGATTTAAGTGGGCCAGAGTTAGGGTAAATATCTCCACCCCATATTGGCTGAAGCCTGACTGGAGTATAGAGGGGAAGGATGCATGAGCATGCAGGTTGGTGGGTGTTCCTGTTATTTACCCTTCTCCTGTTCTTTTGCTTACATATGATTACAACACTATGACATATGAAAAATCACTTAACATATAGTATGAACTGAAAAATATCTACTTCAGTCAGTTAGGTAGGGCAGTGGATAGAGTGTTGTTCCTGGACACAGGAAGGCCTAGATTTAAATCCAGGGGAGAACACACATGCATTTGCTTGCTGTTTGACCTTGGGCAAATCCGTTAAGCTCTCTCTACCTCCGTTTTTTTTCACCTGTAAATTGGAGATCAGCACAGCTCCTGGCTTAAAGAGTTGTATGAGGTTCAAATGAGATAGACTTTATAAAGTGCTTAGCAGAGTGCCTGCGACATAGGTTCTATATAAATGAATTTTCATTCTCTTCCTAACTAAATGACTGTATATGAAAGAAAAGAGTAAGACAACCAATGCAAGGAAATCCTTCCCTAAGAGACAGAGGATGAACATGTGGAAAATCAAAAGAGCAAGGGATTTGTTTTTTTTCCCTGGGCAACCAATGGAAATCAGGGCTCCTGAAGTTGTATCTGTAATGCTGAAGAGGTGGGCATCTTGATGATGACTTCTGGGCTCTAGTTCTGGGTTTTCATTGGTGGTAACCTCCCCCTGGAGTGAATACTTACTTCCTTCTCCACTGAAAAAGAACTGAAATGCTGCAACTTATATTCTTAGAGGGGGAATATTTAATTCTTTATCAGAAGAGTAACATTTTGGTCTCACTTTCAGAAACTGTTGTAATATCCAGGAGAAGAATCATGATTTCTGAGTCAAAGACCTGCCTTTGACATATTCTGCCGGTGCAACTCTGGTTAAGCTACTTAACCTCTCTAAGAAGATATGTTGCATACTACAGTAGACAGTACATGAGATGCAGAGTCCAGAATTGAGTTTAAAATGAATTCAGCCCTTGGCTTACTTGCTCCTTCTCAACCATCATCATCTCTAGTATTTATACAGCACTTTTAAGTCTGGTAAAACCACAGTAAATATTAATTCATTTTATATTCAAAAAAATTAAAATATAGGGTACTATTACCTTCAGTGTACAGATGGGGGAACTGAGGTAGATAGCGCTTGCCCAGAGTAAAACAGCTATGTGAGTTTGTCAAGCTAGATCTGAACTCAAGGCTTGCTGATTCCAGGTCCGTGCTACCTCTAAAGTTTTGTTTCTTCATTTATAAAATGGAGACAATAACACACTTGCCTCAAAGGTTTGGGTTTTTTTTTGGGGGGGGTGAAGATCAAAGGAAAATTTATGTAAATTGTCTTGCAAATGATGTACAGGTAGTACTACTGGTAATATTAATAATAAATAGTATCCATCACAAAAATAATAGTGACTGTACCCCTAATTAAGGGGTTTGCTTTTACACAGGTTTATCTGATAATATGAATCTATTACCCAATCAAAGAGTTCTGTTTAGGAGTACAAAGAAATATGGTTAAGCTATATGCCAAGACTGAAAAGTCAACCCCAATGCCAAATTTGGGGGGGGGGGGGAAGAAGGGAAGACAGAGGGAAAGTGAAATTGTGTCTACAGCAAATGCTGTTACTTGGATGATGTATGGCACCATATTTTTTTTTATTAGAGCTGATATACAGACTATGGAAAACAGCCAATTTTATCTAAATATAGACATAACCACCCCCCCTTCTATGCTATTTGAGTAGCCTCTGTTTGAACTGAGTATGGTACCTCATTAAGAAATGGGTTAATTTTCTTGTCATTTGCCATTTAAGAAAACAAGCAGAGAGAGCATAAACCATGTCATTTTTCCAAGTTTTGAAATATATAAATACTTTTCAGTTTATTTCGCACACATTTTGTAAATCTGTGGGCTTTATCATGAGTGAAGGGAAGCCATGCAAGAAATAACACTTTTAAGATTTTGATTTCCTGCATATGCAGCAAGTGGCTAAAAACAATAACAATAATAATATTGTATGTAATATTTCCTTCTACCATAAAAAGGAAAATTATTCCAAAATTCCCTGCATACCAACATATTTATAAAAGAATGTAATTTAGTTAGCTTACAGTCTTCTTATGGTTATCAATGATGGCAAATTAAAATGGGTCTTACATACTCAATGCACAGGTCTGGAGTATTTAGAGAAGCTCAATATGTTAAGTGCAGTATATCTCCAGAGAAATTAGGTATTGACTGCATGCCTCAGTGAGTAGAAAATCTACAAAAATCTATACTATGTATTGATCTAAATATTACTTTTTAACACTACTAACAATGTAACAAATTTTAAAAAGGTTCATTTGACGCAGATATAATTCTTTGTAATTATCAAGCAACAAGCCTGAAATAGTGTATAGTTTGTATATCCTGTATTGCATAAAAAAATAAAAAAAGCACAAGAAAAAATTTCAGTCTAATGTTTTCTTCTAATTTTGTACTACTAAACAAAGCACTTAAGCTTCTCAAAAAAAACCTCTAGGTCACATTAAAGAATTGAATTTGGAATAATCCACAATTAAAAATATATACAAGATTTGCTTCAACAATATCATTTTTTTTTTGTCAGCAGTAGTCAAAGAAGTCTTTTTTAACTCAACTATGAGACACTGAGATGGAAAAGCTGATTGGCAAAAATCACTACTTACAAGCTACTTCTTTATAAAAACCCAATTATTTCAAACAAAAATAAGCTTTAGAGCTCCAGTTCCCAGATGATCATTACAAATAGCAAAAACTAGACACTCTAGTCAGACCACCAGAAATGGCCTACTCATAAGTTAATTCAAAATTGAAACTGGAATATTTCATTGGTTCTGACCAGAAATAGTAATATAAACATTTCTTAATTTTTATAGTCCCCAATTTGGGGACAATGTTGATGATGAACCAACTTTGACAGAGTAAGTATAGGGCTGAGGGAGTTTCTTGAGCCACGTAGATTTTATGTGACTTTCCTAGGGTAAAAAAGCTTCCTGCCTGAAGCATGATTTGAGCTTTCAGGTTCTAGCACTCTAAACAAGAAACCTCACTACTATTATTCAATCCATATACACAGAAATTTATGGATCTTTTTTTACTTGACATTTAGGCACAACTACAAGATAAGTCAATTAAATTCTGTAAAAAATTTATTTTTGATTCTGTTTGTTTTTATTTTTGTTTTTGTTTTGAGGCAATGGGGATTAAGTGACTTGCCCAGAAGTCACACAGTTTCAAGCGTCTGAGGCAATTATTATTGTTTCCTAAAATTCAATGTGACAAAACAAATTTCTTTAATTTAATTCAGTGCAAATCAAAAATGTAAGTTTACTATTTCTATTAGCTGGGTACATATTTTGCTATAACAATTAGTTAATAAATAATAATAATATTAGCTAATATATAAATAGCACTTTATATTTTTATACTGCTTGACCTTCACAAAAATGCTATAAGATAGGTTCTACAGTATCTTAAATTTTCCAATTATGACACTGAGACTAAGAAATTAAGTGATTTCTTCAGGGCCACACAGCTGTTCAATATATGAGGCAGAGTTCCAATGTGATCTATCTAATATGCCATCCAACTCCACCAAAAGAAATGAAAACAATTGGTGGTGTTCTCTACAAAGCTGGTGTCTACCAACCATATGATATAAAAAAATCTTCATTGAATTTCTGATTTTATTGAATCCTATCAGTTTGTAGTAAAATCAAGGAATCAGGACAACTAAGCCATTAAAGTAGAAGGGCAAAAACTTTTCTCAGTAATTCTAAAAGGGTGTGTGTTTGTTTTTCTTCTATTCAGAAGATAGCTGTAGGTAGTGGATAAAATCAGTGAGAACTTAGATCTGAGGGCTAGTATTTCCAAACTGATCTGGTTGTGGAGTATACTGATAGAAGGAAGGGCACGAGAGCCTGAAGACCCTTCCTGGAAGAAAACATCATCAGCAGGGGCTGCCTAAGGAATTAAGCCCAGAATACAAAAAAATTCTGGGTGATGACATAAGTTCAGAAACAGAACTTTCTGAACCCTTCCATATTGTCTCCAGCATGCTTGTATGAGCAGAAGTCATAGTCTTACGGAAAACGTGCACAAAATATATAAAAGGAAAATGGAGGAAGAAAGCATATTACACCTACACTATGTGTAACATATGGATTCATTAAAGTTCTGTAAATCTCAAATCCTATTTTAAATGGACTAATGAAGCTTTCTACTTTGAATCTGATGGTGAATCCTTTTGCAAATTATCTTTCCAATAAGTACTGATTTTCTATATGTTGTTTGCTTAAAGCAAATTCTATCCATGGGTTAAGCCTAATAAAGAAGGAAATAAATTAGGAATTTGATCAGTTCATGAAGTAAATGGTGATTCTGTAAAGTAAATGGCAAATGAAGAACTAAATGCAAAAATCTATTTGTCAAAACATTATTTTCCAGAAAAAAACAATGGTCCCAAAAGATTAATGGGTAATGAAATAAAAAATAACAACTACCCCCTTTCTTATAAAAGTGAGCCCATTCAGGTTATAATTCCATGCATTAGAAGAAAAGAATAATACAATTAGAGCCAGTGCAGTCTAAACCTAGGCCCATCCAACAGAGAGTGTTTCCAAAGTGGCAGCTTCAGAGATGGAACTTACCTCAGTGTGCAAAGGTGGAGGGTATAAAAAAAATGTTAAGCTGTGCACTTACTATTTTCAAAGTGCCAAGTCATTGAGCCAAGGTGGCATCTTTTTATAGTCTTCTTGCCTTAGGTTCAAAGCTACTTATAGGATACTACAGCATACTGGAATTTTAAGAGTTTTTACTGAAGGAAGAAGTATGATTTTTTTTTTTTAGGTTTTTAGTTTTTGCAAGGCAATGGGGTTAAGTGGCTTGCCCAAGGCCACACAGCTAGGTAATTATTATGTGTCTGAGGCTGTATTTGAACTCAGGTACTCCTGACTCCAGGGTCGGTGCTCTATCCACTGCACCACCTAGCCACCCCTCGGAAGAAGTATGATTAAGAAAAAAAAAAAGATCTATAGTCACACTTAGTTTAGTGTTATAATTACTTCAATTAAGATGCTAAATATCTGCGCCAATCATATCATACTATAGTTATGATACCAAAATAAGGCAAGTTCAGCAAAATTTCATGTTACAGTGATGTTAGAAAAAAATCTTAAAATCCTCCCAAAAGTCTCACTCTGCCAATAATTGGGCAAAAGTTAAAAAAAAGACAATTTGCAACTAATTTAAGGCAGGAAAAGAAATTAACCTAAAAAAACTACCAGTAAACAATCTAACATATGAATATGTCAGATGAAAATTTAGTTATATAAATAGTTTTCATTAGGCATGACAAATATAAATTAAAAATCATTTACTGGACACCTGAGAGATATTATGTGGAGGCAAATATATAAATAATCACTACTTTTTAGAGTTAGTCCTACCTGTGTAAAAGAAAAAATAATAGAAGCTTTCTTTGCTTTATACGCAGAGTAAAAAAAATCTACCCTGGGCTGGGTATGATGACACACACCCATAATCCCTGCCAGAGAGTAGGGCAGGCTAAGGTTGATGCCTTTAGTTCAGGATTTTTAAGCTGCAGTGGGCTAAACTGATGAAATGTTCTCCCTACATCCTGAACCAATATAGTGAGCTACAGGGGAAAGGGGACCACCAGATGTGAGACTTGGAGAGTGAGGAGGTGTATTACCTCAAGTTTTTGTTTTTTTTTAAAAGAGCAGATCAAAGATCCTGTGCCAGTTCAAGTGGGACCGTGCTTATGAGTGGACCCTTTACTTCCATTCTGGGCTAGACAGGAGACCCAGACTTTAAAAAAAAATTACCCTGAAAACATTTCCTTGGTGGAAGAAAATTCAGCTGACAATCTTATTTCATTTTTCCATTGGCCTACCTTAAACTACCATGGGTTTTAATAGCTCTGGCAAATTATCAAGACCCTCTACATTACATGGTCAATGGTCCTTTTAATAGAAAAGGCAATAATACACAGTTGTTTGTGCCAACTAAAACTCGTTAGAAAGTATTAGTTTAAGGTAACAGTTCAGCAGCTATTAACAAGTGCAAGTTTCTAATTGTAATTAGTGACACTGTAGTCCTTTCCAAAGGGTACCAAAATACCATTTGAATTGGGTCAGTATATTTGAAAACATTTTAAAAAAATAAAACTTTATAAAGACAATATTTTTTGCAAGCCAAAGTTTTTTCAATAATTGCCATTTTTTTCTACTAGCATAACATTCGAATTGACTTTTTGTCTTGCTGACATAGCAACTAAGAAAGTT
Source organism: Macrotis lagotis (assembly GCF_037893015.1). Lineage (NCBI taxonomy): Eukaryota > Metazoa > Chordata > Mammalia > Peramelemorphia > Peramelidae > Macrotis > Macrotis lagotis. The sequence continues at coordinate 114,048,696 of NC_133658.1, read as the reverse complement.
GTGTTGCATTGACCACATTGATTGTGAACAAGGCAGCCATCAGTGGAACTTGGCGCCATATATTTTCAATATTGACCTCCCACTCCCTTTTCCATGGCTCTATGGGTCTGCTATTGGATTTGGACTGCAGTGTAATAAACAGCTAAGGTTTAATTAATGGTAAATGAATACAAGACATAGGTTATGACTTTAACTAATTAGGGAATTGTTGAATTAAGTCTGCCTTGGAATGCAAGGCAGTACAATCAATATCCAATAAAAGGACTATGTATGTAATTTACCTGCAAATGTGTTTCCGATACCATCAAAGTGAGTTTAAATAAGTAAGATATATGAAAGGCAACTGGAAGAGATTTTCAAAAGTTAACACTTTATAGTTTTGGAATAAGGTTGGATTTTTTTTTCCCCTCCCACTAAGAGATGATTTCTTCAAATACTCTGACAAGGCGACTACCAAAAAAATGGGAACAATTCTATACACACGCACTTTTAAACCATGCCTGTAAAATTCCTGACAGTGTAGGAAAAGCAAAGTTCCTGCCCCACAGATTTATTAGTGCAAACCAAAGAAATACTAGTCAAATTTCATATTAAGTTTAACCCTTCTCACTTACATAAGCAATAGATACCACAGTCTAGTTCTTTCCACTGTCAGAAGTAATATTCATTGCAGTAGCCCACACCTTCTGATACAATCTCACCAATGTTCAAAATCTCACCCCTCTTGAAATGGACTATGCAGCCCTGATTACTCATTCTGTAATCACACTACTGAAATAAAATAATAAAAAAGAAACCTACCGACTCCCTTGTGAGCATCTAAGCTGGTAAACTCTACTGTCCCATTATGGCCCTTTCTAGGATTTTCCTGATACTGTTTGTGGTTCCCATTGGGACAATATCTGTAGGAAAGTCCATAATCTGCAAGATAAACCTGGAAGACATGAACAGACAAATGAATAATGCTTTTGTCCTCTGAAAGTATAACCTTTATAATTAAGTCTTAAGAAACTGATAGGTTAAAGACAGCCTTAGATCTCCATTTTATTAAGCCAAATGGTGCTTTAGGATAAAATACATACAACTGGGGGCTATAACAACTAACCTCCCCATTTAAATCCTTCCTTCAGCATAGTCATATCTTATTTCTGGGCTGAGTTAGATTTTTTTTGCTTTTTTATTTTGTTCCTAAGCTCTTTTCCCTCCAGGTGGGCATCCAGACATCATAAAATGCAATGTTGTCTTTTATCTGTCCTCATACTGGAGACCCATGTCTCTCCCCAGACCCCCTCCTTGCAACACATATATGTGACAAAGGTAGGGGTAGACTGCAAAGGTTTTGTTTTATTTTTAAACTTAAACATAATGTTATATGAGTTCCTATTAACAAGAAACATAAAAACAGTGGACACACTGTAAAAGGCAATGACTCTTCAAAAAATACCATCAAGCTGTCTATGGGTAAGAATGGAACATCAATGCAGGACTTCTGGCCTTGCAGACCAATCTATATCATCACTGTTATCTTTACAAGTAAGTCAGAATAGCAAGCAGGATCTCCAAACAGAATATAGATTGTTAGAAGTCAGAAAGCAATCCAAGTGAATTTTTCTCAGATTACACTGGAGGAAGAAAAAAAAAGAGGAGTTGGTTTTATAGTTATAGCAACCCTGAATGAAGAGCTGTTTTTACTAGACAATTATTCTGACCCATGGTCAGAAAATAGTATTTTCCAAGGCATGTATGTGAAGGCTGCCCAAGAAAAAAAGAAACCAATCAACGTGGCTTTTTTCTTCCTTAAATGCTACATTACTATTTCTTTAAGTTTTAGCATTGGAATTGAAGTTTAATGAGGCAACTGCCCGAGGACAGAATTAAAGCAGTGGGACCTACATTTTACAATTAATATCTATAGAAAGAAAACATAACTTTCTTATTTTAATTTTAATCTAGCTATGAAAAAAACTAACGCTAAATTAGGAAAAATTTTTGTCCATAAAGAAAGAGTAGTCCATTACCATGCTTAGTTAGCTAGCTAGGAAACAACAGAAAATGAGAATTGAATTTCCTTTATTCTTCAATCTAATATTATTCTCTATTGAGGATCTAGAAATCATTGTTCTCTCTGGTCCAAGGAAATATAAACTATTGGGATAGTTGATCACTTGAATTAACTGTTTCTGTTTCTGAGTGTTATTTGTCCATTTCCAAGACTGAAGAATCCTCAAAAGTTTGTAAACAAAAAGGGCTGTGGAGCCACATTTTCCACAAGAACAATACCATCTAAGAAGAATTAAAGCTACAAATAATTCAAAGGACAATGGAAAGGGCTATGATGAAGGCAGCATGTCACCAGCTATGAGAAGTGACCTAAAAGGGATCATTGAAGACATACATGACCAGAAAAGGAGGTATTTGGTCATGAAATAAAAATGAGAGATAACAGATGGATAGTCATCTGTGGTTGGATTATAATAATGCCCCTAAGATACAGTAAGGAGAAGAGGGCCTAAATTTCACCCAATGGATCTTCTATGGAGAACAAATGGTAAAATAGAGACAGGAATTAAACAGAGTAAGAAATATTCTTATGGGAAGGTTACAATTATCAGGGTGGGTCTAAAAGGCGTATATAACATTGATGAAATAATGATTTTAGCAAAGTTCGAGAGAGCACTGAACTAGGCAGCACTCTAACAAGTAGAGATATATTTCTTTGCACAACTGATGTATGAATATTATCTGAAAATATAACCTTTATAATCAATTAGTTAACCCTCATAAAGGCAATTATAGGAAACGTGCATACTTATAAAAATAAACTCAATTCAAAAACACCATGTAAACTTCTTTTTTAAAGGAAACCTCTGATTAAAAGGATTTGAAAGTGAAATGAAAAGAAAAATGAAAAGCAGAAGATGCCCTGTCCTTAAGGAACTTACAAGCTGATGGGGGAAAATAACTTACGTATATGATCAAGAAGGATATCAGGCAGAATGTCATGAAGGGAAAGGAAAAGAACCTAGACAATCTGGAGGGGAGGCATTCACTTTCATCTTGCGGTTAAGGGAACAAGTTCAAAAACATCTTCAAGAGATACTAAGCACCTTATGAAGCCCCCATTCTTTTCTTCCAGACATTGGATTAAATGCTTTGCAAACATCTCAACTGATCCTCACAACCCAGAGAGATAGGTATATATTCCCTTAGGGTAGAGAGGGAAAGGGAAAAAGTGAAGAAGTATTTATATCATACCTATTGGATATTGAGCACTGTGTAAAGCACTTTAAACATATCTCATTTAATGGAAAACCTGAGTTAATGAGGATTTAAATTAAGATAGAAAATGACAGCTTTAAATGAGGAAACTGAGGCAGGGTCACAGAGCCAGTAAATATCTTCAGTTGTATAAATGACTGCAGGCTCAGCCCTTTATCCACCCCCTAGGCACTGTGCTAAGGGCTAGAGGACAAAGCAATCTGGTTCTCAAGGAGCTTATGTTCTGCTGGGGAAGACAAGATGAACATAAATATAGAAAAAATAGATATTAAAAAAATAAGTACCAGATAGTCAAATATAAGTGAATTTGGGAGGGTGAGCAATAACAGCTGAGTATAAGGATGTGCTTCTGGTAGAATATGTTCTGGAGAAGGCACCAACCACTGAGGAGGTTTGGGGGTCAGTCAAATACCAGTTTTGCCATATTCGGTTCTAGAGGATAAGGAGAGGACAAGAAATAATAAAGAATGGATCTAGAATGAGACTTTGGGACTGGGAAGGTCTTTAAAAGCTATACAGAATCTTGAGGAGTACTTTCAATTATGAATGATAACCAGTACCATGAAAATCCAATAGGAGAGAGAGAAGAGGGGATGGTCATCAATATGAAGAAATAAGGTAAATGGGCTGAGAAGGATGAGGACTGAGAAAAGACAGGGATGGGCTGAATGAATTCTTTGTGGGAGAATACATGGTACCTAACATGTGGTATGTGTCCCAATAGCATGTGACTCAGGGAAGGCAGGAATGTTGGTTTTGTTGTCTCCTAAGCACTTCTCATAGCACAAAGCCAATGACAGAGAACTTAATAAAAGCCTGTTTGTGTGAAAGGGAGGAAAGTGGTACAAAGTTTGAAAAGGTAGATGGTAAAGGCCAATAAATGCCACTTTTTCATCTAACCTATAGGCAATAGGGAGCCACTGAAGTGTTTTGAGCAGAAAAGTGGTAAATTTAGACCTATACAAATAGACTGGGAGACCAGATAGGAGACAATTACAATATTCCAGGAAAAAGTTAATGAGGATTTAAATTAAAGTAGGGGCAGTATAATTGGAAAGGAGATGATGAATGCAAGATTTTTACCAAGGCAGAATCAATAACTCTTAGCAACTAATTCAACAGATGGGATGAGGGAAAGAGGCAAGTCCTAGAAAATATTTAAGTTTCAAGGTTTATTGTCCTAGGAGTGACAGGAAAGGTGAAAGGATGAATAGGTTTTGTCACTTTTTGTTGTTGTTCTTGTTTAGGGCAGGGAGGTGAAGGTATGATGTTAAGTTCAGTTTCTGGTTATGTTAAGTTTGCAGTTCCAATAGAATATTTGGGCGAAGATGCCCAGGGGACAAATAGGAATAATTTAAACTATGGGAGCAGATGCAATTGCCAAGGGAGAGAACATAGAGAAAGAAGACAGTCAAAGACAGAATTTTAGGGGACACCCTCACAGAAGAGCCTATAATGGAATAATCAGAGGTAGGGAAGAAAACTAGAGAAGAACATGCTATGAGAGCCAAAGGAGAAGGGGTATAAAGAAGGAAAAGTCAATTACATCAAATCCTACAAAGAAATTGTCAATTAACAAGCATTAATTAAATATCTACAGCATACTGGGTCCCATGTTAAGCACTAGAAATGGGGGGGGGTCCCTACCTTCTAAAGTCCCTGTTTACATTCTAATAATATGGAGCCAGTCATACTGAAAAGGATCCAGGAGCAAGGTGGTGACAAAGTTGAGGGAACCAGTTTAAATTACATTTTTAGAACATTTGGAGTAAAGGGAAGAATAGATATTGACTGAAGAATAGATGGTCAAGGAAAGGTTTGTGTTTATTTTTTTTAATCTATTTTTAGGATATGAAAAGACCTACATGCACCAGGTATGGAGACAATGGAAGAGTAAGTTTATAAATATGTCCAGAGTCTTTTTTACTTCTCTAAACTATTTTTGTAAACATACTGGCTTCCTTATCTCAAATTATTTCTCTATACAAAGATATTTGCCAAGTTTACATGTCTTGCCTTAACTTCTCTCTTGAAATCCTATCTTTCCATAAATGTCACTGCTTCCCTACTGGTATGTTTCTCCTCAACATACTCCAATTCACTTGCCATTATGTAAAGCATCTTCTGGATAAATTAAAATAAAGTTAATGCTTTTTAAGAAGTATTGTGAATAAACTGTATAATTAGAGAATGTTTCAACTAAAGATATTAAAGATCATTAAATCATCTTAAAGAAGTTAAAAGACAGGTTTAGTGATTTACTCAAGAACACAGAGAAAGTAACAAGAAAACAAAATAGAACACAGGTCTCTTTTATTCTGATTTCAGTCCTCTTTATTTGGTAGAATTATGGAATCTTAATATCAGATGCCACCTCAGTGGCCATCTAATCTAGTTTTAAGATTTGCAAAGAATTGTAATATATCTCATTAGAGTCTCACAACAGGCTAGCTATTATTCATGACTCCAGCAGGGCAGCTGGGGCAAAGAGGATAGATAGCTAGGGTCTGAAGTCAGTAAGCCTCCTCTTCCTAAGTTTAAATCCAGCCTCAGACACTGAGCAAATATATGTATAACCCATTTGCATCAGTTTCCTCAACAATAAAATGAGTTAGAGAAGAAAATTGCAAACCATTCTAAAATTTTTGCCAAGAAAACCCCAAAAGAATCACAAAGATTTAGAGAAACTGAAAAAGAACTACACCACATTAATATCCCCATTTTACAGATGAGGAACCTAAGAATGAGGCCAGGTGATTCACCTAGGATTCACACTGCTAATAAGTATTTGGGGCAGGATCTGAATTCAGGTTAAGTCTGACTCCATGTCCAGTGCTCTTATCTACTGTGCCACTTAGCTGCTTCATATTTATACCTGTACAAGTATCCCCTAAAACATAGCCAACACATGATCATTCAATTTGTACTTGGAGCTCTCTAGTAAGGAAGGTCCTACTGCATTTTGAGATTGTGTCAACTCTTGGAAAGTTTCTTCTCAAAGGGGACAAAAATCTGCTGCTCTGCAATTTCTACCAACTTTTCCTAGTTCTGCATCTGGAGCCAAGGTTTGTCTGAGATTTAATATATTCCGTTAAAGGTGAGGAAAAAAAATCCTTAATCTGTTTCATGAGATGCCAGGACCAAAAAATAAATAACATCTAATGAGCTTCTCTATTCAGAGATGGCTCTACTTTCCCTGGGATGGAACTTTAATGGCTTTAAAGCAGGGTAGAATCTGACAAAGCTTATGTGCTGCTACCATAGCCTTTGAGATTCCAAGAAAGAAATCCTAACATCAAAAATACAGAATCACATATAAGAGTCCAAAGTGGCTGCATCAGCTGTCTGATCAAAGTAATACACAATCTTAAACAATCCCTATTACCACATATCTAATAAGTGGTTATCCAGTCATTGTATGAAGAAGAGGGTGATCCTACCATTGTTTGAAGCAACTTATTCCACTTTTGGAAAGCTGTTAGGAAGATGCTTCCTTTCTAAGCCTAAGTGTGCCTTTTAGAACCTTTGACCAATCAGTCCTAGTTTTGCCCTTTGCAGCCAACAGGACAAGTTTAATTCACATTCAGATATTTGAAGAGATCGTCACCCCTTTCTCTTGTCCTACCCCCTGCCAAGTCTTCTCAAGTCACATTCTTGATTCCTTCAAACTGTTCCTCGCATAGCATGGCTTCCAGGAACTTCATCATCCCAGTTGCCTTCCTGCAGATTTTCTCTGTCTTAATTATTAATGTTTCCTCCTAACATGTAGATGCCTGGAACTGATGTGATCTGATCTGGGCAAGGTATGATTAACTGTAGCTTCCTTATTCTTGGAAATTATGCCTCCTTGCAATGATCCCCAGGTGGCACTAGCTTTTTTTTTTACCTGTTATATCTTGCTATTGACTCATACTGACTTACTTCACCTCTTCTTTTTCAGAAAAACTGGCTTCAACAATATCTTACTTTTCTTATACTTGTGAAATTGAGTTTTAAACCAAAGTATATGTCTTTACATTTATCCCTGATAAATTTCATTATATTATGTTCAACTTGATGTTCTCTCCTGACCAGATGCTTTTGGATGCTGTCATCAACGTGTCAGCCATCCCTCCTGGCTTTATATGATCTACAGATTTTGTAAGCAGCTCATGTTTTATCTAAGGCACCGATAAAACTGTTAAAACACAGATGCCCTGGGGCACTCACTGAAACCCTTCTTCCCCCTTTTTCACCAGTTCAGAATCTAATTGTATGACAGTCTATGCCTCACATTCTTCTCTCTCACAATACTAGCATGAAATACCTAAATCACTTTGCTAAAATATAGATAAATTATATGTAAAAGACTGCCCTGTTCCACCCATTCAGTAATCCATAAAAAATAGCTTAATTAGGCATTGCATGACCAGTTCTTGATTAAGTCTATTGGCTCTCTAACCAAACAAAACTTTACTAAATTTTTCACAAACCATTCACTCAAAATTTTCTTCTTGAGTTTTGCTTGGAATTGAGGTCAAGCTCACTTGTCAATAATTTGGAAACTCTCCTCTTAAAGAAAAAAAAAATCCCAAATACTACAGCCTATAAATTAGTTTCTTCTTTCTCAGGTATCACTGACAGTGTCTCAGCAATCACATCCACCAGTCCAAGAGGGATTTCCCCTGGGCCAAATGATTTGAACTCATGGGGTAGGAAGAGAGGGTGCTAAATTTTCTTCATTTGTGCTGGATATCAATGCTTTACTAACCAATATTTTCCTACTCTTTCCATAAATCATTCTTATTGGCAAAGAAAAAAAGAAGGAAAATAAGGTTTGAGCAGGGCTGCTCCATTCTCAGTCATCATCCCATGCAACCCAAACAGCAGACCTATCATCCTATCAGATGTTTCCCCCCACCTCCCTTTTTTCCTAGTATAAACATAACAACAATCCAACCACTTTAAGTGGTGCTTAATCTTCCTTTCAAACACTGGATAATTTTGAGCTTTTGTTGCCCACTTCTGACACTATTTTTACTCAAGGCTTTTGTATTCTTCTCCTTTTGCTTTTTTTTTTTACTCCATCTATTATCCATATCTTCAAAAACCTCTAATGTTGTTTGGTGAGTTCTCTATGCATACCTATTGGTCTTTTCAGGAAATTCTCTTTTTTTCCTACGTACTTAGAATCTTTTCTTCTCATATTTTTAGGATTTCATCAATAGGATTTTATATCAAAAATTCCCCTTTTGGGGACAGGAGAGGTATAAGAGGGAAGGCAGATATCTGAACCAATGTGTGGTTAAAGGCAAATGTTAAAATAATCAAGGTAAGCATCCTTTGAAAGTCAGTTTAGGTAAATATTCTACAGGAAGTAACTCCTTCCCCTGAGGAGGGACAATTGTATCCTATTGCCTTTTGTATTTATATATCTGGGGGTTTTTGTTTGAATATTTTTGCATTTATTATTTTATTATTTATTTGAAGAGTTGCTTAAAAATCCTTCTTAAGTATTTGCATAAAGATGTAGAGATACATATATACATTTAAGAATTAACTTGCATAGTGTATTGCCTGTCAGGAAGATCTGAATTCAAATTTTGATTCTGTCAGATAATAGCTAAGTAACCTTAAGTAAATTCTTTTATTTGTAAGTGCCCTCATTTACTTCCTGAAGATTCTGAGTTAATGACTAAGTAAGATAAAGTTCCAAAAAGACAGCTTCTCACTGATGAAATCATAGATCCAATGAGACAGTCAAGCAACAAGCATTTATTGTTTATACACCACACACACATATATGTACACAAATTCAAAAATGCATACCTATGTATATGAAAATACTGAGAAACAGAAAAGGCATGTATTATTATTATTATCACACTCTGGATCTTACTATTGCCCACAAGTATTCCACCTCCTTTAATAAAAGCTCTTCTATTCCTCTATCAGACCATTGCCAATTATCATTTCATCTCTATATCCCATCCCTATCCAAACTCATAGGGTACCTTTATCGAGATCTATTATCCCCTCCAAACCCAAGGCATTATCCCTGTTGCAATTTTCTTCCCTTTATAATCTCTAATCAATTCAATTCCATACTATTCTCTAATCTGAAAGCCCTTATCACAAACTCTTAGCACTGAATTATTCCCATCTTCTTTCTCTGCTTGTACTCACATATTGATGAACAGAACTTCAAACTATCCTCACTGAATACAATCAGTAAGGTTCATATTATCAAATTTCAACTGGGCCCTCGTGGCAGCAAAGGGCAGCATTTTTATTCCCCTCCAAATGTTTTCTAAGCTATTTTGAAACTTCTTTCTCCTCAAGGTTGTCATACCTCCCCATTCTTCCCCTCTCTCAGCCAAGAAAATCCAGGCCATTTGCTAGGAATTCCCCCTTCTCCCCTTCTCTTCCTCTCAAAACCCCTTATACAATTTATCCTACACTCTATTTTTTTCATCTAGTCTCTGATAATAAGATAAGCAATTTCCTTGCTAAGATCAACCTCTACACATTTCTCTTATTTCCTTTTATGTTCTCAAGAAAATTGGTACTACAATCATCTTTCTTTACCCCATCCTCTTCTCTATCATTCCATCAAAGAGAAAGAACAACAGCAGTTTTACCAGGTCAGGTCAATCTAGGCTTAGGCTAATCCAACAACATTGAAATATAAGATAGTAATAATAATAATAATAATAATAACAATAATAATATAATAAATATCCTTGAAACAGAAAGCAACATTCAGAGTTAAAATAAAGGGCTGGAGCAGAATCTATTATAATTCTCCAGCTGGATTAAAAATGGTAGAATGACAATCATGATCTCAGACAAAGCAAAAGCAAAATAGACCTAATCAAAAGAGAAAAATCAGGGAAATTACATTGTGCTAAAAGATACCATAGGTCCTAAAAAAAGAGAGCATACAAATAAAAATATTTGCATCAAGTTTCTTGGAGAAAGGCCACATTTCTCAAATATGTAGGAATCAGAATAAAATTCTGATTGACAGTCACAGGATATGAACTGGCAGTTTTCAAAAGAAACCAAAGCTCATAGTCAACTGGAAAAATTCTCTACATCACTTTTGATTAGAAAAAGGTAAAATAACTCTAATATCTAAATATCTAAAAGACTGGCATGAACAGAAAAGGAAAATGACAAATGGTAGAGGGGATGCTTACTAATACAAGCTGATGGAACTGTGTGAAACTATGAACTGGTACAACCATTCCATAGAACAATTTGGAACTATGCCCAAAGATCTATAAAGTGAATACATCCTTTGACCCAGAAATACCACTACTAAGTCCGTATCAAAGAAAAGGAAAAGGACCTTTAGTCACAAAAATATTTATGGCAGCTCTTTTTTTTTGTGGTAGCAAAGAATTGGAAATCAAGATGTCCATCACTTTGGGAACGGTTGAACAAGTTATGGCGTAAAATTTTAATACTATAGTCATAAAAAGATGATTTTAAAAAAAGAAGATGGGAAAACCTATATGAATTGATGCAGAGTGAAATGAGCAGAATCAGGAGGATTACTCTATACATTAACAGCTATTTTGTAATGAAGAACTCAACTGAAACACCCAGCTAATTTGATAAGTTCAATGATCCAAGAGAATTCTAAAGGAATCACGATGGAAAACGCATCCATCTCCAGAGAGGAAAATGATGTGCAAACTGAAGTATGATTTTTTTTTTCCACTTTTCTTTGCCTTTTTTTTGGTGACATGGCTAATATTAGGAAATATTTTTTGTATGACTTCACATGTATAATTGATATCATACTGTCTTCTCAATGGGTAGGAGGGGCTGGAGGGAAAGAATTTGGAACTCAAATTTTTTTTAAAAAAAGCATAAAATAAGCAAATAATACATTTAATTTTTAAAAATTTCTTAGCATTGATTTGTTACTTAACAATATGAAGTACTATATGGTTGAGTCTCCAAAACATCACCCAACAAGCACACATCAGGTGAAAACAGGCTGCAATGTATTACTAAGAATTTCCCAATAGAAGTAACATAAAGGATGTTATTTGAGAGATTTAAGCCAGAAAGGGAACGATTATGTGTTTAGAGTGAGGGATAAACCAATAGATGGAATTCATGTTCTACTAATATCCAAAGGATATCAAGGAAACTAGAAAATGGTACCAGCCATTAGTGGATGAGCTACATCAAGGATTACAGAAGGGCATGCACAAAGCTTTTAGTAAAGTATTTTGTATCATCCTTATGGAAAATCTCATCTGTCCTTATGGAGAGATATGGCTGTAGAATATCATACAACTCCAGGTAGAATTAGTTGCAAGGTCTAGTTCAAGGAGCAATCATTATTACCAGCCTTCTTAAATGGGTTACAATATGAATCAATCAAAAATTCAATAAACATCTATTAAGCACCTACTGTGTGAAGGGAGATTTGGTATAAAACATTGTTGTAAATAAATAACTGTGCACTCAATGAAAGCTTTTAAGACTGAAATGCAACAAAGAATGGATCAATTTTCCATTGCCTATGTTTATTTTCGTCTAACAATTAACACCAAGAAAATACAAGTTCTCTACCAATCAGCGCCATACCATTCACTTACATGGAACCATTGGTTAGAACAAATGGAGAAATTCTGAATACTATGGGTTAATTCATTTACCTTGGAAGTATACTCACTAGGGAAATATGCACAGATAAGGAACCAATTCATGAGTTGCTAGAGTTAGCTGTGTTTTGAGAGGCTCCAAAGGAGAGTGTGAAGAGGTATAAACTGTCTACTAAATGTAAGGTCTGTGAAACCTGGACAGTTATCAGCACAAAGCTAGGAAATGAATAACTTACATTTGGAAAATTCTGAAGATCATCTGGCAAAATAAAGTACCAGACACCAAGGTCCTTTCTTGAGCAGTACTGCTAAGCACAGAGCACAACTCTGATGGGTTGGCCATGTGGCTCAAGTGTACCAAAGAAACTATTTTACAAATGAACCTAAGACTATTTCACAAAAAACTTACACAAGGCAAATAACTCAGATGGAGGTCAGAAGAAGCACAATTAGGATATCCTCAAGATCTCTCTGAAGAACTTTAGAATTAATTATGAGACATGGGAGACACTGGCATAGGCCCATCCAGCACAGCATCCACATGAAAGAAAGTACTGTGCTCTAAGAACAAAGCAGAATTGCAGTAGCTCAAAAGAAATATGAGATGAAAATTCAGAGATCCATCACTACTCCAAATATTCCTATATCTGATCTGTGATAGAGCCTTCCGAATTTGTATTGGTCTAATTAGCCACAGATGGAAATCCCCGTACCTCGACCCCAAAATTGTAATGTCACTTTGGTCCTCTTCAAGAATAAAAAACAAGAACAAACCAATCAATGTACCAGACACTATGCTCAGTTGTTTGGAATATAAAAAAGGGCAAAAGAGAGTTCTTGCCTGCATGGAGCTTACAATGCAACACTTGAAACAATAGGGAAACAAATATATGTGTGTGTGTATATGTGTATGTACATATACACAGACACACACACACACACACATATATACATATAATATATAATATATATATATATGTTAGATATATAGAGGATAAGCAGGAAATTATTAACAGAGGGAAAACATTGGAATTAAGAGGGGATGGGGAAGGCTCTATGTAGGAGATAGGATTTTAGTAGGGACTCTTTTAGGAAATCTAATCCATCCTTCTCAAGCCATCAGCTAATATGCTGGTCCTAATTTGTAATGAAACTCACTGAAGAAGCCCTGCAGTACTTTAGAGTTTGATGCAATTGCCACATTATTATCCCAACATACATTCATCTAGAAAATTCGCCTATAGGGATTCAGGGAATTCTTCTTCCATCTGTACCATGAGGTGGATGATAGCAATGACAATGGTGAATACCTATGGTGACCATACATCACTCTGCTTTATGCCTCACTTGATATTTATCATCAGAGAATTTATGACACAAAGTAATTTCTGATTATAACTCTCAATCAATCTCTGAGAAAAATGAAAAGGCAATAGTCACACAAATAATATAGGTATAAAGAATATAATATCCCATTTAGTCTCTTATTTATTGGTTACAAAAAAGCATTTGACTCAGTAGAGCAAAACGCAGCTTTAAAAATTCTCCACCAAAGTGTCGCCCATGCACATGGCAAGATCATATTAGCACTTATATGATCTTAATCTAGACTTTTTTCTATATTAAAGTCCTCTTAATTAGCACACCCTGTTAGAAAAGTGTGCCAGTTAAGCTCTCATCCTGATTATCAGAGACTGATGGGAATTGGGTTGGTGGAAAGAGATATTCACTATTCATGAATCTCTTTTAAAACAGGCAATTTAGAAAACACTTAAAAAACTTTAGAAAGGGAAGATCATCTTATTCAGCAACTCCAGTGGTTTTCATTAAAAAGCTAACGTTTATCTTGTTACAATAATTATCTTATTGGAGTAGGTCATAATATTTTCCTATTCCTTCATTGAGACACTGTAATATGAAAATCATCACAATAAACTAAATGCTAACTTATTAATGAAAATCACTATACAGCAGAAAGGGAATGAAGCATGGAATGAATAAGCAGCAAGTTTATGTTCCCAAAAGCCATTCACACCTGTTAACTGCTATGGGTACTCTTATGGATACACCAGATTTATCTTCTTAACTTGTCCTATTCTAGTCATTACTAAACAGCATTCTCAAAATTTACTTACTGCTCCAACTGGCTGCCCATTGATGAAAGTGGCAAAAATGGAATGCATATGTACTTTCTTCCCTAAAATAAGTGCATCATAAGGTGTTGCTCTTCAACTTCATTTTTATATGACCACAAAAGTAGATTATTTTTTTGTTACTAAATAGCTTACAAATTGCAAAAAGTCTATATTTGTATTTATGTATATATGTATAAAGGTGACATGTCCCAATCCCAAGGAAGGCTTTTTTTTCCTGCATTCGATTTCTGATTTCATAACCAGATACTCTGTTCATGACGACTTTCACATTTACACCCCTTCTGTCCTCTGACGCTGTCACTACCTTAAAGTAAATCTTCATTAGCTCATGCCTGAACTATTGTGATAGCCCAGTTGGTGGATCCAGCCTCAAGTCTCTTCCCCCTCCCCATCCTAGTCCATACTCCAATTAGCTGACAAACTGATCTTTCTAAAGTGTAGATATGATCATGCCACCCCCAAACTTTAATAAATTGGTGGCTTCCAAATGCCTCCAGAATCAAAAATAAAATCCCTTGTTTGGCTTTAAAGTCCTTCCTAACCCAGCCCCTTTCTACCTTTCTATCTTACGCCTTCCTCTGCTTTGCTCCACAGCTCTCCTTCCAGCTGACTCTGCTGGCATCCCTGCTATCCCTTGCTTCATCTCCCAGCTCTGGGCACTTCCACTGGCTGTCCCTGGTCCCTAAAATTCTCTCCTGTTTCATCTCCAGCTCCTGGGTTCTTCACTATCCTGAATGTACATAGTTGTTTCCATGTGGTTTCCCTCATTAAGCAGGGAGCTCCTTGAAAGCAGGGGCTGTTTGTGCCATTTTTTGAATCCCTAGGGTACAGTCCCTATGTACATAGTAGGCACTTAATCCCTGTTGACTTGGTATTTGATTCATTGAGGATTAGGAACTTAAAACAAAAATATACACACACAACACATATTTTCTCATGAATAAGACATGCACTTTTTAATCAGTTCACTGATTAATCCACTTCTAGACCATTCACCAAGAGTACACACAGTTCCTTCAACTCTATAGTGTACTTCAATCTAATGAATTAAGTCCTTGAATCATAACAGTGGGAGTCTTAGTTTCCCTGAGACTCTTTGCATTTGGCTCCATAAAATACCTTCAGCTCCCCATCTACCATACTTTGCCAAAGATGAAACTCTAACATGATTGGCTTCATTTACTAAAGAAAATTTTGGGAATCATTCTTAATTTCTAATTTGCAATTTGGCAAATCCACCTAGGCAGTTGGTGGCTCAGGGGATACAGCACTGGGCCAGGAGTCAGAAGACCTGAATTCAAATCTGACCCAGATGCTTCATGGACTCTGTGCACATCATTTAATTTCTACCTGCCTCAAATTTCTCTATTGTAAAATAGGGGAAAATAACACGATCTACCTCCCAGTGTTTTGAGTATCAAAGGAGATGATAGTTGTACAGTGATTGACAACATGCCTGTCCTGGCATTGTTTTCGGTCAGGCTTGTCTAACTCTTCATGACCCCATTTTGGGGTCATGGTAATATCTTGTCAAAGATATTAGTGTAGTTTGTCACTTCCTTCTCCAGATTATTTTATAGATGAGGAAATTGAGGCAAAAAGGGTTAAAGGGATTTGCCTAGGGTCTCAAAACTAGGAAATATCTGAGGTCAGATATGAATGTGGGTCTTCCTGACTCTAGGCATGGTGTTCTAACCACTGAACCACTGCCTAATAAATGTATCATTTTAACCATTTTTATGGGAATGAGAGTATTTCCAATATCTCATCTCTCTAAATTCCAGTTGGATTTAAAAAAAAAAGACACAAGGGGTACTGGGCTTTTAATGGGAATAAATTAGCAGGGAGGGCAATCTAGTTCACATCAACCTTTGGTCTTTCTGTCTGAGCCTTTACTGAGAAATCTCTCATATCTAGGATGTGTCCATGGGCAGTACAAGTATCTAACACAATAACTTAAACAGAGAAGGTACCAAATGATATTTGCTGATTCAATCTGACTTTACTATAGGAAAATATTCTGTGTAAAAATATATATTTTATAAGGGTTTACAAAATATATGGCTGAGTTTAACCAACATGCAGCTGTTAGCATCTGAGCTGTTTATGGGGACATTCATTGCTCTGTCCTGGGAACAGCTCCGGAGCGCTTTACATACCTGCCCCCTGATGCTCATGAAGCCAGGGTTTCTCTCAGACAGCTGTTACCAGCTACCACTCTTTAGTTTATATGACCTGACTCCTTATAAGGATTTCTTAACCTGCTATCTGTGATTTTTTTTCTTTTCTTTTTAAAAAATGTTTGATAACTCTTTTAATAATTTTGTAATTAGGAGAAACTGCGAGCTCAGTCCTCTGCCCCTGGAACAGGACTCTGGGGTTCTGACCACATTCAGATCCTGATCAAAGTCTAGGCCCCCCATAGAACAGCAGCCCCCCCCAACCTCAGCCCCATGGCAGAGGGAGGTGCTTATGGTCATTCACAGACCAGGAGGGTGGACAGAGCCTCACATACTGAGGCCCTTGTGGGAGTGTCCCAAAAGCTCAGGAAGCACCCCCAAACCAGGTCCAGGCTGGGAAAATGAGCAAGCAGAGAAACAAAAGGAAGGATCAAAATACTCAATCTGAAGATGAGGAAGCACAAGCTCCTGCATCTAAAGACTCCAAGAAAAACAGAAATTGGGCTCAGACTATGACAGAGCTCAAAAAAGACTTTGAAAATCAAATGAGGGAGCTGGAAGAAAAACTGGGAAAAGAAAGGAGAGAGATGCAGGAAAAACATGAAAATGAAGTCAGCAGCTTAGTGAAGGAAATCCAAAAAAATGCTGAAGAAAATAGCATGCTAAAAACCAGCTTAGGTCAAATGGATAAAACAGTTCAAAAAGTTGAGGAGAAGAATGCTTTAAAAAGTAAAATTGGCCAGATGGAAAAAGAGATAAGAAAACTCTCTGAGGAGAACAAATCCTTCAGAATAGAATAGAATAGAATAGAAAAGAATAGAAGTCAGGGAGATTGATGAATTTACCAGAAATCAGGAATCAATACTCCAAAACAAAAAAAATGAAAAATTAGAAGAAAATGTGAAATATCTCATTGAAAAAACAACTGATATGGAAAACAGACTTAGGAAAGATAATTTAAATATTATTGGAATACCTGAAAGTCATGATCAGGAAAAGAGCCTTGACATCATTTTCAAAGAATTACTACAGGAAAATTGCCCTGATATTCTAGAAGCAGAGGGCAAAATAGAAATGGAGAGAATCCACCGATCCCCCAGAGAAAAAGATCCCAAAAAACCAACCCCTAGGAATATTATAGCCAAGTTCCAGAACTCCCAAGTCAAAGAGAAAATATTACAAGCCACCAGAAGGACACAGTTCAAATATCGTGGAGCTGCAGTCAGGATCACACAGGACTTAGCAGCAACTACATTGGAAGCTCGTAGGGCTTGGAATACAATATACTGGAAGGCAAAAGAGCTTAGAATGCAGCCAAGAATGAACTAGCCAGCAAGGCTGAATGTCCTCTTCCAGGGAAAAAGATGGACTTTCAATGAACCAAGGGAATTTCAAATGTTCCTTTTGGAATGGCCAGAGCTGAATAGAAGGTGTGATCTTCAGATACAGGACTCAGGTGAAGCATAGAGATTGGAGGAGAAGAGGGAAAATATGAGGGACTTAATGAGGATCAACTGCATGTATTCCTGCATAGAAAAGTGACACTGATAATACTCACATGAACCTTCTCAGTTAATAGAGCAGGTAGAGAGAGCTTTTATAGTTGAAGCACAGGAGAAAGCTGAATTCAAAGATAAAATATGGTGTAAAAATGGAGTCAATAGAAAAAAAGGGAAATGGAATGGGAGAAAGAAAAAGGAGAGGGGGAATAGTCCAAGATATTTCACATAATATTTTTTTATTACAATGAGCTATTGCAATGATATGGAAGGGGGGAGGCAAGGGGGAATGAGGGAACCTTTGCTCTCATCAGAGATGACTAGGAGAGGAAACAGCATATATACTCAATGGGGTATAGACATCTGGAGTAAGAAGGAGCAGGGAGCAGGGGGAAGGGTTGGGGATGTGAATAAAGGAAGAGAGGATGGACCATGGGGGGAGAGTGGTCAGATATAACACATTTTCTTTTTTACTTCTTGCAAGGGGCTGGGATTGGAAGGCCTGCCCAGGACTATGGGGCCAGGTGGATTCTGGGCCTAAGGGGTGGTAGGGGGGCTCAGGGCTTCTTGGCCCCAGGACCAGGGATCTGTCTGCTGAGCCAGTCAATGACCCTACAGCAGATTCAGAGTGAAAGGAGAGAGAAAATAGAGTACATAGTAGTGGAGAAATAAGAAAGGAGGGAGTTGCAATCAGCAATGGCAACAGTGGAAAAATATGGAAGTAACTTTTTGATGGACTTATCATAAAGAATGAGATCCACCCATGACAGAGTTGTTGGTGTTGGAACAAAGACTCAAGCACATTTTTTGTTATTATTATTTGGGGGAGGGTGCAGGGCAAGTGGGGCTGGGTGGCCTGCCTGGGGCCACATAGCAGGGTGATCTTTGGGTGTCTGGGGCCAGATTTGGACCCAGGTGCTCCTGGCTCAAGGGCCAATGCTCTGTCTGTCACCCAGCCAACCCTACTATTATTACTATTTTATTTTATTTTGGGTCTTCTTTTTCCTTTTTTTTTTTGGTTTTTGCAGGGCAGTAGGGATCAGGTGGCTTGCATGTCACATGGCTGGGTGATTGTTGGGTTTACAAGGCTGGATGTGGGCTCGGGTGCTCGTGGCTCCAGGGCTGGTGCTTCGTCCATTGCACCACCTGGCCATACCTACAATTATTACTATTTTTTTTATTTTAATTTTTTTCTCTCCTCTTTACTTTTTTCGCCCAAGCAAGTCTATCTATATTCATGGGGGAGGAGGGGTTATTTTGTTTACTTGTAAACAAGAATATTTTATTAATGTAAAAAAAAATCTGTACAAAATGAGAATAAAAAATAAACCAAAAAAAAGAAAAAAAATAATTTTGTAATTATAGATATATTATTCTGTGCATTAAAAGACATTATTCTGAGAAGGGTTCACAGGCTTCATCAGACTGCCAAAAGGGATTCATGGTATATTCAAAAAAAGTTGAATATCCCTTTTCCAAGGAATTATTCCCATTTCTTTAACAACACCTCCAAAATTCTCAAGCTGATAAATCTAGGGCTATATATAGCCCATCTATATATAGGGACCCTGTAGGTCATCCAGCTCAACTCTCAATATTTGTATGACAAAACTGAGATCTTGGAAAGTTCAGTGACTGACCCACACAATTAATATTTGGCAGAAACAATCTTCACACTCGGTTCTGTGATGCCAAATTCAGTGTCAGTTCTGAATTCTTTCCAATGCTCTCTACTCTCTTAGTTAGTTTGATTCAGTCACATTGGCCTAGGCTGTGATTGGGGACTCAGAAATGCCAATCACTGCCAAACAAGATATTGTCTACAAGATCTCAAAGGATCAGAGTGGTAAATCTTTCAGTCAGATGCAAGTACTGAACCTTAAAGAAGTTAGAACTGATTTTGCCAGTGGAATGTAATGGGCACTCAAGAAATAACTATGGATTGAATGAAGAGTAAATCACTCATTTCTTACAAAATACTGGCACTGTTGTGTAACTAAAATACCATTTCTTTGGCTTAGAAAGCATTTTGTAAAAACTTAAAATATAATATAATATGGAAGACTAGTTTTTGTTGTTATTTGGGATAGATAATGTACTAAAAGGTCCATTTTCCCTAGTACCATAGGTACTACAGGCATTTTAAATTATCTTTATGTCAAGTTTTCATCCTGTCAACTATTCTTAAGTATTTATTTCTGTTTCCTAGACCTAAAAGTGGTCTTCATCAAAGAAAAAAATATATTTAAAAAAAAATAACAGCTGGCATTTCTAAAGAACTCTAATGTTTGCAGAGTACTTTACAATTGTCATTTCATTTAATCCTCACAGCAATACTATAAAGTAGGTGCTATCCTTATCATCACTTTAGATGATTAAAGTAAGGTTGAAAGAGGTAGTTAATGGCACAACAGAGAAAATGCAGAGCCTGGAATCATACAGATCTGACATCAATCTTTGTCTCAGCTTTGGGATCCTGGGAAGTCATTGAACCTCTTCCTGAGAAGGCAAGGACCTCCCAGGATTGTTGAAGGGATTAAAAAGAAATGCTTACAAAAAGCCTTGGCCTGAGTACACAGGTAGGGGGACTCTGCCCGCCCCCCCCCCCATCCCTGGTCCTTCTGCCCTATCTAGGACTGAACAGCTACCAAGTTCTGAGGAACATTTGAGCTCCACTCTCCAGGACATCAAGTCTCTGCAGCTGACTCTGGAGCTTCCCTAGTCTCAGGGCAATGGCTCGTAATGAACCAGGAAACAGGAAGCAAAAGCCCAGGAGTAGGAGGGGTAAGGAAAAATTAGAAAAAAAGAGACTGAATCAGGTTTATTTGTTTTTTAATTCTACAGATTTGAAGAAGGTCAGATCTTTGTGGCAAGTTTTTGTAACCTGGAAGCTAGAAATAACTAACGGTCCAATATTCTTCCTAATGGTCAAGAGTTCACTTAACTTTCTGAAGCGGGCGCTTACTTGTCCATTTCAAAGGTGTCAAGTGCTACAAATCTCCAGTTTGCTATTATAGTTTTATAAAAATGTCAAGCCAACAGCTCAATTTCTTCTTATGTTATTGCTAGGATTGGAGGACATCAACCATTCAAATTTGATGACCAAAAAAAGCAGAGTTGAAATTTACAAATTATCCAAAACTTTATTTCAGAAAATAGTGCCAATTTTATTTAGGCCATAAATCTTTTATAAGGATTTTTATAGGAGTTATCTTTTATTTTATTTTCTCCTGGCCCTGAGTAAAGCATAACCTGGATAATTAGCTTCAAAATAATCTTGAATTAACTCTATGAAGGATGAAATAGTGCAAATGATAGCAATCTAATACCCTGAAGCCTTGAACAAAAGAACAAATGACTTCCCAACTCTGACTTCATCAGTCCCCACCCTAAACAAAGCTACAAAAGCAAACTCTTGCCTTTCCTTGGTGATTCACTTCTCCCTCTTTGCAGGGCTTCAGTCCCTCCTACTCCTGTACCCCCCAGGAATTCTAAATAACCTAAGTCTTTTTTGTCATCTGGGAATGCATCTAATAAATTCATTGATAATTAGGTGTTACAGATCTAAAAGGTTATGAGTGTGAGTTTGCATTTTAAAAGAAAAGTCTTAGAACAAAGAAATGAATTATAGGCAATAGTGAGAGAAATCTTTTTGGATAGAAGTGCTTATTTTCTTTTAATCAGACAACACAAGCAACTTCTGGAATCATTAGTCTAGCACTAGCAACATTTTAAAGATAATATCTTGAGTTCTGGACTACAGGATAATCAAACAGGTGGTGAAATAATTAATCAAGCTGAGCAGTCTATGTCTTCTTCCTTTAAGATTTCCTGGAACTTTCAAAAAGCTTTAAATGTATAATCTGAACTTATATAGATTACTCCAACCATGTAAGTCCTGTTCGAAAATATTCAGTGGCTCCCTATTGCTTCCAAGGAAAAAATGTAAACTTTTCATTTAACATTTAAAGCCCTCTTCAATCTGGCATCTTCCTCTCAGACAGTTCATATTTCTTGTCAATTCAAACTGATCTCAAAGTTCTTCCTCAGATTTTGCATTCCATCTCCTCATCCTTGACACAGGCTATCTCTTATACCTAAACCCTCTGCTGCTTAGAATGAATTCCTGCCTTTATTCAGCACTCAGCTGGAGCTCCACCTCCCAAGCAAGACACTTTCTTGCCCCCTCAAAGTTGCTGTTTCTCTCTCTCAAAATACCCTGAGTTCTCTAAGTTTATACTATATCTCCACAATAGAATTTAAGATGCTTAAGAGCAGGAACTATTCCATTTTTGTCTGTATTCTAAGTGCTTGCACAGTAACTGGTTCAGAGTATGTTAATAAATATTTGTTTAATTGAATTGAATGAACTTAGTTGGTTTTACCTCCCACTTTGCTTGCTTCCCAGGGAACAAATAGAATGCCTAAAAAAAGTTCTTTTGAGTTCTATATTACTGGACAACATCACTCTAAGCCTGCTTAAGAGATCTGTACATGGTAGCCTCTAGAGATTACTACCTTTTAACTCCTCACTAATACCAAATAAAAAGTTCCTTGACTTTAGAGCCCAATGGAGACTTTAAAGATAAACTAGAGCTACTTCCCAAAATGTTAAATGAAGGAAATGAATCCCTAATTTATATTGCTGTAGAATTTTGGGTACTCTGCCTTATTTCTCAACCGGGGATGGATGATGCTCTACCAAAGAAGTCATATGTTTCCTTATTTTCAGAGTTTACTTATTATAAGCAAATCAAATTATAATTCAGTTCATCAGGCAAATACAGATCTAACATGGATCATTCAAACTAGGCACTATAAAGCATAACCATAAGGATAAAGATAGGGCCCTTCAAGTTAGGAACTATAAAACCTGACTTTGGGAAATGGAAGGGGAAAATGAACTAGACCTATGATTTTACTCTGGAGAGAATGGTTGAATCATACAAGTATTTATCAAATGTCTATTGTGTCAGAAATTGCAATTGATTTGCTATCAAAGCAGACTAACACCTTTTCTACGTCTTCTTGAAGTAATGAGAGGTTTAGTAGCTTATCCAGAATCATAGTCAGAATGTGTTAGAGATGAGATTTGAACCAAGGTCTTTCTGACTCTAAGGCTAGTCCTCTATGTACTACTTCATGCTGTCTCCTGAAGTCTATCTTTAGAAAATTCTAAAATGACTCATAAAAAAATTTATTACATATAATATTAGTTAAGTCTTTTGATACAACCATTTAAGAATGGGGTTTTCTCTTTTACGCTACAGTTTCTAGGCCTAGAATTTTAGAGATGCTCAAGTTTCATTGGCACAAAAATTATCTTTAATATTTAAAAGAGAATATTTCACTAAAATGCTTTTGTAATTATGAACAATAGCCAGGAAAAGAGGGGTGGGGTAGGGAGGGTAGTCAGGAAAAAATGGGAAAAGGAAAAGAAGAAATTCAACACCTGTATAGTAGGGTCAAGAGGGGGAGATCAAACTAGGAAAAGATAAATCCAATAAAATTGTTTTCTTGGGATCAATATTCTGCATTTAAAAATACTGACAATCTTGCATTAGGCCAAGATCCTGAAGCTTAACATAAAGAAATATGATTGACAAAAGCTAGGTGGTGCAGTGGATAGAGCACTGGCCCTGGAGTCAGGAGTACCTGAGTTCAAATCCGGCCTCAGACAATTAATAATTTATTTAGCCATGTGGCCTTGGGCAAGCCACTTAACCCCATTTGCCTTGCAAAAACCTTAAAAAAAAAAGATGATGGCTCCTAAATTTCTATAATTATTATATTGTGTCTTCTTATATTCCCCTTCTCCCCCCCACCAAAAAAAGTGATTAGGTAGTCAGATTAAATTGACTGCTTTTTAAAATTGATATTAGCACTTCCCCAACCTTCAATGTGTCAGAGGTAAGATTTTCACATGTGAAAATAATAATAGTGGCATTCATATAGATTTACAGAGCACATTATATGTTCTCATTTGATCCTCACAACAACTCAGAGGGAGGCACTACTGTTTTTACAGATTTAAAAATGAGGAAACTGAAGCAGCCAGAGGTTAAAAATTTGACTAGGGCCACACAGCTAGTAAGTTTCTGAAGCCAGAGTTGAACACAAGTTTTCCTGACTCCAATTCCTATGCTCTCTCTACTGAACTACCGAGCTGAAGATATAACAAAATATAAGCAAAACCTCACCATCATGGAAAATATAAAATATAAGCAAAACCTCACCAATGGAACACAAGGACTGAAAAAGTAGTCATGGGAAAACAAGAAAAAGCAAAATGATTTTCGGAAGCAATGTCATAGAGAAGAAAGAGGACTGTTTCAGACTAAGAGAACTGGTATTCAAAAGTCAGCTGTTAATTCCTAACTCTGTTACTTTGGGTAAGATATTTTACCAGTCTGGTAAATGAAATATAATGAAATATTAGGATATAACTGATCATAAGAAATTGGGAATCTTAAAATCTTTCTTCCTGTATTATGAATTAGATCTCCAATAAATACTTTTAAAATAAGCAATATTTTTTTATTTTTGCAAGGCAATGGGGTTAAGTGAATTGCCCAAGGTCACACAGCTAGTATCTGAGGCAGAATTTGAACTCAGGTCCTCCTGACTCCAGGGCAGGTGCTCTACCCACTGCACCACCTAGCTGCCCCAATAAATAATTTTAATGAAATATAGCTGAGACACTTACTGAACATTAAAGGATTATGAAATCAAACCAACTTTATGTATGAATAAAGTTTACACATCATTACTTAATAACAAAAAAAACGTGGCTATCAGGTGGCTAGCAAACTATTCTGATTCAAAATGAATATATTACTAGGATACTGAAAACAAAAGACAATCCAATGAAGATAGCCTTGGATAATACAAACCTAATTTTAAAAATAATTGATTAAAATATTTAAATAAATATCATTTTAAAGAAACATTTCTAACATCTTCTTTTGTCAGGTTAACATATACAGCAGAACCTTGCTAAAATACTGGTTGAAGGACAAAGACTACAGATTCCTGTTTTGGAACTCTCGGGTTATACACTGTAATGTACTATGTACCGTGTATGGAGGGGACATGATTCGACCTGTAACAAAATCAAATTTGTACAATACTAAAGTACATTATAACAAGGTTTTCTCCCCCCATACAAATAATAGTGCCAACATGCTATTCTCTAAAACAAGTTGCCTCAGAGTTTTCCAATGTCTGTTACCCAGACACTTAGTTTTACATGTCCTCAAAAAGAAAACATACTGGTAAAATGCTTCATCATAAAAAGAGGCCTAAGTGCATATACCATGTAAAAGTCTTGCAAAGGCACCGTCACTCTCAGCCTTACAAGTCACTGTGATTGATAAATAGATTGTGCTGGAATTCCCTCCTGCATATGGTGAACAAGCAGCTTTAATGAGGCTTGTGACCCTACCTCACTGATAGCCCAGGGAATCTTAAAGCTAAGGGGCTGACTCCAGATACAGGTCAGGTGCTGCAATTACTTTTCCCAAATTGCTAGGAACTTTCTAATATCAAACTCCACAACTTTCTTAGCAGTGTGAAGGTAAACCACAGATATGAAGGTCTCAGGTACTGGTGAATTATCATAAAAAAAATTCTCCTTGGCACAAGGCAGCTAAGGGGAGCAGTGGATAGCACTCTTGACCTGAAGTCAGGAAGAGCTGAGTTCAAATGTGGACCCTAAGCAACTCACTTGATCTCTATTTGCCTCTATCAAAAGAGATAAAAAAAAATAGCATCTACCTTGAAGAGTTATTGTGAGCATCAATGAAATCTTATTTGCCAGTGCTTAGCACACAGACTTATCCCCCTTACCTGCTACTCAATCATACTGCCATCTAGGCAGAGGATGCATAACTTCAGGAAGAAACAGTGTGCTCAATACCATTTAAAGACACTTGTAGTTTTTCCCAAGTCAAATTTATCAATAAGCCAACAAGTGTTTATCGAGTTCTTCTGATGTTAAATACTCTAGGGACACAAGAGGACCTGGTTTCTGGGACCTCAATGTAATTGAGAAGAGAAGTGCTATGCAAATCAGAACAACAACAAAACTGGACCCAAAGTCTGCAGAAGAGACTATCAATGCCACCTAAATTTGGAGGAAGGATAAATTAGCATGGCCTAGAACTGTGAAGAAAGACTAGCTGGCCCTTAAAAGATGAAACCAATTTGGATAGACAAGGAGGAGGGACAAAAGAGTTTTCAAGTTGGGGAGAAAAAGATGAGCAAAGACAGATTTGAAAATAACTTCCAGGTATTCATGATAATGGATAATAAGTCTAGGCAAGTTAATTCCACAGATATACAGCAACACTACAGGAAGCAGGATGTCACAATCCTAAATTTCATATAACCCAACCAGAGGTGAACTTAACTTTACGTTTGTTTACCAATGCCTTTTTTTAATAAAACATGAAAAATTAAAAATATATATATATATATACAAAATTCCTAAGGAAATTTTTAAGAGAACCAATTGTTTTCAAGAATCTTTAAATGTTGGAGAGGCACAAACTATTCTGATCTACTCATTAAAGTAGATTCCCTAAGGAAAACTTAACACAAACTTTGTTAGACTAAACACAGTTATTTATGTACTTGAAAGTAATAAAATTGAATTGGTTTTAAAACATTCTATAATCCAGACTCTTCACTAAATCAGACTTCCCCCTAACCAGGGAGATTTGTGATATGAAACAGAATTTCTGTTTTTTATAACACCACCAATACTGAATTTTAGAATAAGCACCTGAAACAACTGTATGCTATAAGTAAATAACCATCACAACAACTTAAAATTACTGATGCACTCCCCTTTCAAGAGTGAGTCCCAGGAAATAAAGACTAAAAGAGGATTCAATTCCCAAACCATTTTTAAGACATCCAAATGAATGTGAATTTAGTGAAATGGAGAACAACTAAGGCACTACTGAATATCTGAGCAGCATGAAAACTCTCTTCGTTCCTTTAATTATAATCATTCAGCAAATCTATCCAAGGCAGAAAGTTTTTATTTTACTGAGAATTCTTCATCATTCTCCAAGTTTTCCACTAATCTTTGATAATAAATATTATCATATATATCCATCATTAAATGACTACCTTTATTTAAACATTGTAAATAAACTCTTTGAAAATAAAGTTTAATTTGAAAGGGCTCAAATTAGGACCCTCTATGCTTCCAACACAGTTGTAAACTTGATGTTATATTTACCTGATGGGGATTTCTATAGCCCAAGAGTAGATTTGCTGCCTTAATATCACCATGCACATATTCATTTTCATGTATATATTCCAATACATCCAACTGTGAAATGAAATTAACAAGTTTATATAGCCATCTATTTAAGAAACTAACATTTTTTGAAAAATCAAATTTTAATACAAAAGGATCCTTTTCGTATAAACATAACCAAAAAGTATCCTGTTTCATAGCCATCTATCACCCAGTCCTTGGGGAATCTCTTCTTTCAAAACAGTAGGGGTTGCCCATCAACCAGCATTTGCTTAAATGCTCTGTTTTGTTTTGGTTTTTTTTGGAAGGACACTAGAGGAAGGAAATCTTCTCCCCCTCTTTCTGGTTCAGCAATAAACAAGGCTCCTGACTGTCCAGAGTTGAAATAAGCATTTTGTTTTTGTTTTTGTTTTTCAAGCATTCTCCTGTTTGGGATGGGTTGAGGTTAGAAAGGCAGATGACATAGCAAGGAGGTGGAAGGTAAAGAGCCAGAATAATGAGTGAGGAAGTTGCTGCCACAGGCCTTGGGGAGCCCCTAGCCAAGGTTCTATCTCCAAACCGGGCTGCAGGCTGCTAGAACAAAGCCCTTTGCCCATGTGCATTCTCCCCTTCACTGTTAAAAGTCACAGAAGGCATTCATCTGTAGCTTCCATTCCTGTCCCACTGTGGGTAGCAGAACCAGGCTCATGCTACTTAAAATGGAAAAAAAAATTGAATCAACGATCAGCAAACAAGATAAGACAAATATGTGGCATAAACAAAATGTGTGCAGGGGTGCTATTAAGATTTCATTGCCTCTTGTTTGGCAAAGTCTATGTAACTCATTGCCACAACTAATTATTGCTTCCATCCCAAACTCGTGGCAATAAAAACTTTATAGAACCCCATACCGTTACATGCGTAATATATAAAATATTATCTTATGCAGTAATTTGCATTGTTATAAACATATGACAAAAGGGAGAGCATTCTTACAGCCATGC
This sequence comes from Macrotis lagotis, assembly GCF_037893015.1. NCBI lineage: Eukaryota > Metazoa > Chordata > Mammalia > Peramelemorphia > Peramelidae > Macrotis > Macrotis lagotis. The sequence goes on along the minus strand of NC_133658.1, from coordinate 114,020,722 downwards.
AGGCTTGTTCTGACATGCAAAAACAAAGCTGTGAGGAAAAAAATCAGACTGTAGCCCCCATGCCTAATTGAGTTTGTAGTGCCAAACACAGCACATTCTGTCACTTAGAGAGCCCACTGTTATCAATTACAACAAAGTGGCCTCTGCGTCAATGACTGACATTTCTAGGGCAGGAAAGATTTCCTTCCCTGATAATTTTGCAAAGACTAAAGATCTGTATTTTTTAACAAGTAAATATCCTGAGTCTCTAGTACATGAAAAAAGCTGCTCCAACTCACCATCCGCACACCCAACAGCAGGACAGTTTCCCTTTGAAATCTTCCTTTCTGGACAAAGATCTTCTGTAAGTCCATTCCTAGTCTTTCCATAACCATAAATCTGTAGCTATGAGAAAAGACACAAAAGAGAGAGCCAGGAGAAGGGAGATGTGAAAAAGTCTATTCAAAGAATTGAAAGACCAATATTTAATAGATAAGAAAAAATTAGGGGGCGGCTAGGTGGCGTAGTGGATAAAGCATGGGCCTTGGAGTCAGGAGTCCCTGGGTTCAAATCTGGTCTCAGACACTTAATAATTACCTAGCTGTGTGGCCTTGGGCAAGCCACTCAACCCCATTTGTCTTGCAAAAACCAAAAAAAAAAAAAAAATTAGGTCACTGGAACTTCATAACATGCACATATACATGAAAAAATAGTAAATATGCACCACCAAGTGACCCTGAATTTAATGAATAGTATAATATTAGGGTCATCTGTGTACACAGATAATGAGTTTATTTCTCAATAGAGACTAGGGTAAAACCATGCATTCTCTCTTTCTCTGACCCACAAAACAAGGACTGACTTCAGTTAAGATGGCTGATTAGGTTAATGATGCAAGCTGGGGCCATGGGAAAAAACTTAGTGACAAAATTGTTGACAACTGGGTTGATTTCATTTTACCTTTTTCCATTGTATTCAGCCAAACCCGACCCCCAGAACTGAGGAATTCCTAAAAAATCAAGTTGTTTGAGAGCCATCCATCTTTTGACTGCAAAGAGGCAAAATGAAAAGAGTCGGCATCATTTATAAAACTATCTCGTATTTCATATACATAAATTCTCTGACAATGATCTGGCTATCCTCAGAATTTTCCTTAAAAACATGAAGCTATAGAAAAAAACCAAACAGAATAAAGATAAGAAAATGTTTTTAAAAGAAAGCAAAAAATGTTTTTGTTGTTGTTGTCACAGGCAAAAAAAATTCAGTGCCCAGTGGTCAATCTTTTGTCAAAGAAACTTTCTGCACATAGGTAGGCAGATCCCCAGAAAAGGGACAAAGTTGGTTACAAGACTATTTGAAATCCTTCCAGATTTCCTAAGCATGTATGTGTGAGACATTGGTAGGTCCTTCAAGAAGCCTCCACCACTAAAGAGAAGCACAAAAGCAAGAACCTTTGTAACTATATTTTAGTAATACAATTTGTATGGAGAATATCTGACATTTAAATGATTAATTCCACACAAACAAAACAATTTATATACATACTTAGGTGCCCAAATACATTTGTATACTTTAAGTGCACTTCTCTTCTTCCCTTGAAAAAGACACTTGCATCTTCTTATCCACTAGCTTCCATCCTAGTCATATGACAAAAGTAACAGTCACTATTTGCTTATGTAAGGAGTCATCATCACAAGACTCACAAGGAGGAAAAAAGTCTTCTATGGGCTAGGTAGAGAACAGAAACATTTGCTTCCCTTCTCTTAAAGAGAGGTATAGAGAATGTTTTCCTGTCTTACAAGTTCCAAAAGGCAAGATATTAACCCCTCTGAACCCCAGAGTATAAAAAAATTAAGTTGGATAATTACTTTACTTGGAAATGAAAGTTATCCTCAAACTAGTTAAGATTCCAATTTTTTTTCTTCTGTGGATTCAGTCTAGTCAAATTCCCCTAAGTTGCATGATGCTAGGGAGCCACCTAGTTTGATCAAATTTTTCATTTCTTAAACCAAGTTGAGTTTTTTGTTTGAACTCAAGTCCTGACTCCAGACAAACAAACTGAAGTCCAGAGAAGTGTATGAATGTGCCTTTTTATCACTATCAAGTTTAAGCTTGTTGTTTTACAAACTTCTAAAATATTTCAGATTCCTTCCCTACAGTACTTTCTCTCCTCACCTCCAATACCCCACTTCCAACAAACAGGTCAAATCCTTCTTTCTGCAAGGGCCCTCTCAATATTCTTTCCCCAAAACTCTACCCTCCACTTTCCCTCTGAGATTACTTTCCATTTACACAGTACTTGTCTGGAATGTACATATTCAGGGGCTTGTCTTTCCAGTTAGGAAGTAAGCTCTTTGAGGGCAGGGCTGGTGTCTTTGGCTGGACTTTCATCTTCCCAATACCTAAACAATGTCTATTGACTGAAGGACAGACTTAATTCACTTCCTATCTAATTCTGCTTCTACTCCTTGCTTGAAGGCACTCAATTTTCAAAACTAAACAAAATTCCTTTTGCTTTCCTCTCTCTGGACAATTTTCATAAAGGAAGAAGATACAATATTCTAAATTCAGTGAATATGATGTCCCAGAACCAGATTGCAAGTAATAGATAATCACTAGGGCAAGGTTCAATACATACAAAGGTTAAGTGCAGGGTCACACAAATAGTTAATAGCCAGAGGCAAAATCTGAAGTCCAGTTGTGCAGAGTCCAAATTCAAATGTAAAAGTCTCACTTTAGAGAAACATTCCCTCTTTTCCTATCTACTCTCATGCCCTCCTTATCAGGTCTATCTGGTGAGACAACTAGTAAACCCATCATTCTAATCACTTACATATACATGCTATGTAGTTGAACCAGCAAAATAGGGAAAACATCTTTGATTTTAAATATATATACCATTAGATGTACCATGGAAAGAACTGAGTGGCCTCCAACTTCTGCCTATTACATACAACATAAAACAACAGTGTTATCCTGGGATAAAATCTCCTCTTGAAAAGACTCTTTGAAAAGCACAGATAATATAACCAAATATCAAATACTCACTTGAGCAAGCACTTCTGTACAAGTGTCTTACTGGGCTAGTGTTACTTACTATAGTTTTGCTTTGCAGCTCTCTGATAAAATTTCAGTTCTGAAAAGAGCGGACCATTTTCTTGATATTCCTATAAAGAAACATAGTAAATGTGACAGACTCTAAATTTTCAAAATTAAAGAATGATTAATGTGATGAGGAGAAAAATAACTCCCCAAAAGGGATTTAATATTTCAGCTATTCAGAAATGCCCATTATATACTGCAGCACTTGAACTGGTAATATATTTTCCATAAAACACTGACCCCCAGACACATTTTCACTACAAATCTCTGAGCATCAAATTAGCCAGAAGACCACTGGAAGAATCTTGCTTCAACACTGGATATAATGTGATTGCTATTCCTAAAATCATATTCTTTTTGTTGAGGCATTTAGAAGGAATGTTATCTGACAATTATGGTGATGATGGATATAATGCAGTGCATGACAAAATATACTCAATTAATTATTACAAGAAATCCAAAAGACATCCAGGATTCTCTACAAAATAAAGTTTACCAATAGCAAGCAATGATAGAACTTAAAATGTCAAAATGCTATTTTTTGGGGAAATAGAAAAAGGTGTTTAAAATAATGAATTAAATGCAATACTTACCACTTTTACAACATGAAGGGCATCTTCATCTCGTACTGGTTTATTAATACATGGAGAAGCTACAAAAGTATTGTGAAAATAGTTATTACAATAGAAACAAACATGAAATGAAAAATGAAATTAACCACTTGTTATTCTTCTCTTTGTTGTTCATTCATTTTTTAGTTATGTCTGAGTCTTCGTAACCCTATTTGGGATTTTTTGCAATATAATTGACAGATAATGAATTTTTTTTTCAAAAATTACTTCATTTTACTAATATTGTATATTTTATTCATATTATAAAATAAAGGAATAAAATTATATTTTTTCAACTTTATATATTTCAAAACTGTTGTTCTCCCCATATTAACCCAAATTAAAGGGAGTAATGACTTTTTTTCCAAAATAATTCACTGTTAGATTTCTATTGTGTGAGAGATTAGAATCTAAGCATGTGACAAACTTTTAAGGAAAAATAAAACTTTGGATTACCATGAAATGTGATTAAGAGGCATCAATCATTCCCCTTCTCTCATGTTCTGTCTTTTAATATCTATAGACTCCTCGCTACTTGCAAACTTGCCCAACTCTCCCCATCCTCATAACAAAACCGGAAATAAACAAAAACACTCCTCTCAACTTCTTCAACTACTGTCTTTCCCCTTTACAATCAAATTCTAAAAAGAATCACCAACACTTGCTGCTTCAATATTCTTACCTCCCACTCTGGTCTATCCCTTGGCATCTGACTTTAAACATGACCACTTGACCTATGTTATCTCTAAGATAGCCAATGAAATCTTAAGCTGAAAAGTCCATTGGTCCTTTCGAAATCCCTATTCTATTTGACCTTTGAAGCTTATAATGTTAATAATCATCCCTCCTTCCTAGATACTCTCTACTCCTCTTGACCTCCAAAATACCACTTGCTGTTTCTTCCTCTACCTCTCTGAGCTAGGCTCCATCCTTGACTCTTCTCTCTTGTCTCACTCTTCCTTAGTGACCTCAACAGCTCATCTTTCTGCATCTCTAATTTATATATCCAGTCCTAATTTCCTTCATAAATCATAATCCAACAATACCAATTACTTGCTGAATATTTACAACCAAGTTATATCAAATGCATCTCAAAACTCCAACTGGGTAAAACAGAATTTGTTATAATTTCCTCCATCCCATCCCTCATTCAAACTTCCCTATTTTTCTTTCCAGTACAGCATGGGAGTCCTAAATGACTTGGCCTTATCCTCCCTCATCCAACCAGCTTTCAGGTACCTAGGTGATGTGGTGGACAGAGAGAGCAAGGATTGATTGATTGATTGATTGATTGATTCCAAATCTAGTTTTGGACACTTAACAGCTGCATGGCCCTGGGCAAAATCACTCAATCTCTGTTTGTCTCATTTTCTTCAACTACAAAATGAGAATTATAATAACACATACCTCATTAAGGCTGTTGTGAAATTCAAATGAAATAACAATTGTAAAATTCTTAGGAAAGTATCTGATATAGAGTGATGAGGTTCTCTATTCTTGAAAAAGACTATGACATCAAGTGATTCTATGACACACACATGAATTGGATTGGGGGTGGGGGTGGGAGACTAGTCTAAGTCACCAGCCTCACTTTCTCCTCTGGAGCCATTTGGGTCCAGAGGCCAGATAAGAATCAGGATAACTGGAGATGGCCCTGGATGTGAGGCAATCAGGATTAAGGGATTTGCCCAAGGTCACACAGTTAATAAATGTCTGAGGCTAGATTTGAACTGACTTCAGGGACAGTGTCCCCACCATGCCATCTAGCTGCCCTTAAGTCCTACATAAATCCATATTACCTTCCTCTCCTCACTTTTTCCAATTCTTTCACTTCTAGCTCCCCAACATCTGTTAAATCCAACTCTTTCTTTCTATTAATCCAGGTTCAACCCTACTTCAGGTCCTTCTCCCCCTAGAACTATTGTAAGAGCTTCCTGATGGGACTTCTTGTTTCTAATTCAATCCAAATCATTTTTCACATGGCTGCCAAACATATTCCTAAAACACAAATCTGAGTATGACATTCCATTAAAAAAATCTTCAGTACTTCTACTGCCCTTAGGATAAAATACACTGTACAATCCTCTAAGTTTTAAATTCTTAATATGAATTCCCATAGGCACTGATAAAATTCCAATGAATTTGGCCTACTAACTATTCCCTGTATATATCTTTCCATCTCTTGCATAGAAGCCCAGGAAATCCCTCTTGTTGGACATGTCCTTCTGTTTCATCTGTGTCAAAGAACCAATATCTTCCTTCAAAGCACCCCTCTGGTGCTACCTTCTTCATGTGACTTGATCTGTTTTAAATAAATCATTCTTCTGTGAAAGATATTTTTTCTGACTGAGGCTAAACAGTTTAGATTTCTTGTCCATCACTGTTCCCCACCAAAATCCCAATTATTGATGATGTCTTCTCACTGATTCCCCCCATACCCAATTAATCACCATATCCCATCAGTATTTCCATGATAATAGCCCTTTTGTGTATCTTTTCTTTTCCATTTCTATTATTTAAGTTAAGACTCTTATAATCCTAATACCTGGATTATTAACAGAGCCTCCATGATCTTCTTCTGCCAATTATTTCAACTTCCAATCCATACTGAACACTAGCCATACTAATCTTGTTAAAAAATATTTCAACTCTGTCTCTTTACTCAAAAATCTTTAAATGGCTTTTCATTTCTCACTATCATTCAAGCCATTCCATAGTCTGACCCCCTAACTTACATTTCCAACATCATTTTCCATTATTACTAACACAAACCTTAACCATATATATTGGTATGTTATTCTTCTCCCTAACCCTGGCAGACTATAAATTTCAGGAAGACAGGAATGCCTTTTTCCGACTCTATCATTCCCAACACCTAAGCACAAAGCTTAGAACACAATAAGCACTAAGCAAATGTCTGAGTTTCAGTTTCGGAATCGGGGGGGGGGGGGTGTTGCTCTTAATACTGTGCTTTTAGCTTGTTCCCAATCTAGTCACTCTCCCTTGAGGATAGTTTGCTTATTCCTCTCATGCCAACTTTGCCACCCTATCCAAAACCTAAGAATTTTTCAAGCCCCGAATCATGTCCCATCTCTCCATGAAATTTTCCTCATCTGGGATCTTGCCCTCTCATAAAACCGATGACTTTGTGTCTGCAGAATAAATACTGCTACATAATATTACTTAACAACTACTTATCATCAATCAATAAATATTTTTTAAGTACTCACTATAGGTATGTCAGACACAGTGCTAAGTAGGCCGGTCTCAAAGCATTTCCATTCTAATTAATAAGACAACAGGTAGAAGGATAAGTATATAAAAGATATTTACAAAATAATTAAGTTATAACATCAGAGATGAAGGCATTAACTGAGTAGGACTGGAGAGTTGGAAGGGGGAGGGAGAGGATTAAGTTTTGTTTTGAGAGAAGTCAGGGACTTTAAGGTGGAGATGAGGAAGAAGAGCCTTCTGGGCATGAGAAGTAGCTACAAAGGCATGGAGATAGTGTTGTATGTAAAAAACAAAAAGTAGGTCAGTATGGCTGAAGCTTACAGTGTATAAAGAGCAATGTATAGTACAACACTAGAAAGTTAATGAAGACAGTTAAATGTCAAATAGAGCAGTTTGTATTTGATGCTACAAGAAATGTCATTAGAATTTATTGAGTGGGCAGAGGTTGGGTGAAATGGTCAGACCTGTGCATGTATGTATACATATATTTTTGTATTTGAATGTGTTATATATATATATATATATATATGTATTTATACATATAAATATGTATGTGTGTGTATGGACAGCTAGGTGGCACAGCAGATAAGCACCAGGCTTGGATTCAGGAAGATAATTTCAAATATGGCCTTACACTATTAGCTGTGTGATCTTGGGCAAGCCTTAATCCTATTTGCCTCAGTTTTTTCATCTTTAAAATAATCTGGAGAAAGAAGTGGCAAACCACTCCAGTATAATTGCTAAGAAAACCCCAAATGGGATCGCCAAAAGTCAGACACAGCTGAAACAATTTAACAATAATAAATAAATTATATATGAAACTAATTTAGATAAAGCTAATAACTAAACTTATGGGAGTGGTTGCAGTCATTGAGTGAGAGAATATAAAAAGAAAAGAGAAGTTCCAGAAATAAAGTCAAAATTAGTGGGTGTGGCATGAATGAAGATTCAGCAAAAGAGACAGAAATAATCCAATAACAGAAAATAGTGTTATGAAAAACCTCTAAATGATGAAGTATTTCAGAAGAGAAGGTGGTTAACAGTGTCAAAAAGACAAGAGAGGTCAAAACTGACAAGGGCAGAGGAAAGATCTGTTTCAGCTGATTCAGAAGCCAGATGGAAAATTGTATTAGACAAAGGCAGAGAGGAAATCGAAACACCAAGTGCAATCTGCTTTTTCAATAAGTATAAAGAACTTGAAATACTGGCAATAGCTAATGGGTATAGTAGGGTCTAGTAAGGTTGGCTTTTGTTTGTTTAAGGATGGAGAGACTTGAGGATATTTGAAGGCAACAATGAAAGAGTCAGTGTATAGGAAAAAACTTAAGACTGGAGAGAGGTAGGGATAGGAGTGGTGAAAATGCACAGGAGAAGACAGAAGGGAAAGGAATCAAAGGAACATACAGAAGCATATACCTTGGCAAGGACAGGATGCTACCTCTTCAACAAAGACTAGAATAAAACTTCACTTGGCACCTGAGGTAGTGCCTAGTTTCGTGTCCCTCCCAGAAGTTCATCATGTCTTCATCACCATTCTGCTACCTCAAGTCTGGATAGCACCTCCCTCAGTCTCCTGTCTCCTCTGATTGGAAGGCTGGGGGCCGGAATATTCAATTCCTCCCAAAGCCTTCCTTTAATGGGAGCTATAATAGATTTCCAGCTCATTTCACTCTCCATCTGCAACTGTTATTTCAAATTCATGAAATAAGATACCCCAAGAGTCCCCCTCTCCCCTTTTCTGCCAGCTTCCTTTTGTGTCTTCTTCCCTTTAGATTGTAAGTTCCTTGAGTGTAGGAAATGTATTTTTCTTATTTGTATTTCCAATCCTAAGCACAGTGCAGATGCTTAATAAATGTTTGTATTTATTGTCAGGAATGCTACCTGGAATGATAAAAGGAAGCCCATGAAAGAATGGTCTTCAAATGAGTAGATAAGGGGAAGAATGCTGTTGGAGGCTTTAGGAAAAAAAGAGATTTTGAAATCAATGTGGAAAGTAGGATAAAGAGTCAATTAGGGAGGAATAAAAGACTGTCAATGTGTAGTGAGAATCCAGAGATTAGATGATATGAAGCTGTAGAATATATAGTCCATGACTTCTCCCAGTTCAATGCCACATGGGCAAGAAGGAAAGAAGCAGATGCCCTCACTTGCTTCATTAGGCATGGAAGCGACAGTGTAGAATGAATAGATAGTTGGCCATGGAGCCAAGACTTGGGTTCAAGGTCCACTTTTGACAGAATGTTTCTATAATTCTGGACAAGACACTTAACCTCTCAGTGCTCTAGGGCAGTTCTTAGACTAGAAGTTTCAGGCAAGGTGTTGATCTGTATTAGCAGAGAATGTTCCTCATCATAAGATCCTTATACCAAATCATAGGTTAAATCCATATTTATATTCCTAACTGGACTGAACTACCAGAGGAGGACTTGTACCTGTCTTAAAATTCTTTGGTTCTTCCACAGCACCTGGCCAATTTGATATTTTCTGTTCTATATGATAATAATAATAATTATTTAATAATTTAATCACAACTATCCTATTATTAGTAATACCATTTCACAGATATTGTAGCTGTGAAATAGTAGCTCAGAGACTTTAAGAAAGAAACATGGTTACTTAAAATGGCAGTCAGTATTTGAAACCAAGTCTCTTAATTCTTAAACCATGCTGAATAGTCAGTGTTTCCAAAGATGTCAAAACATTTAATACTGTTTAAAATAAGGGTGTCTATCAAGTAAACTATGTTTTAAGATATATAAAAAATACATCTTTCCATTATTTTCTTCAAATAATCCACAATACAACAGTAACATCAGGGGTTGTCTTAAAAATCTAAACCACAATTTCTCTTCTCTCCACATTAAATACCGTAACTGATAACTATTGTTACCTATATATTCACTTCTCTTTTATCAAAAGTATTCAATAGATTTCTTAAGTACCTCAAACTTGGTGCTAGGCAGCTTATCATAACAGGGAAGTATCTAAACATTAAAAGGGTTCATCAAGATATACAACCTTGATTCTCGAACTTTTAACACCCCATATCTTTCTCTCAGTCTATCAAAATCTTTTCATGTGGGTCTAAACTACTAGCAAGACTGTGACACTTCTTTCTTAAACAGAAAAGGATTCCGCCTGAATACTTTCAAACAAACAAACAAAAATAAATAAAAACACGTCATGAGGACCCAATGATATACAAGTACCTAATATAACTTATTTAGGTAAAAGTAAACCTTCTGCTATAAGAAATTCACCTGCTTTCAAAATTCAAGTTAGCCATATTTTGATATAAATTGTTTAAAGACAGACTAATAAATGCATTTTGTTTCATGTGGAGAGACAGACATAGTTTTAGAGTAAAGGAAGTACTTTTCGATACAGACATGCCTCACAAATTTGATAGGCATAAAATAAAATTTCCAAAATGAGAAATTGGTTTTACAAAAGGATGCAGCACAGTACTTTCTTTACATGGCAAATTCCAACATTTGAATTAAAACCACTCATTTGATAAACATTTGAGAAATCCAAGTTTCTATAAATACACCTGTTATATAAAGTAAGACACACCTGCATGCCAAATACCAAAAGTAGAAACAAGCTATTTTTTGCTTTAAAATAATCTTAAAACATCTATTTTTTGTACACAAACTAGAAATATTCCAGTGATTTAAAATACCTGTCTATGACAGACTTCCATCTGTCTAAAACTGAATTAGTTCTATAGACCTTGTAATAATGATAGCATAATAGGAGCTCATATTTACATAGTCTTTCTAAGGGATGTTGAGCTTATAGCTAATAAAATATTACATCTTACATCTAGATGCATGCCTTCATCAGCCAGGGAAGACAGAAGGATGTACATTCCTAGAGCATAAGAACTATCTTTTGCCTCTCTTTGTATTAAAAGCACTTTAAAAAGTGCCTAGCACAGAGTAAGTATTTAATAAATATGTATTTCCCAATTTGCATAAACTTCTGAAAGTACTCTGTGCAAACTGGGAAGTTTTCACCAAAGGTGCACCAGGACCCATGATAGTATCTTGAACAAGGAAAAGGAGGCATCACAGAAGAAACAAACTTTGATGGAACTGTAGTAACTTTCTTCCACCAGTTCTATTTCCTAGAGAGGTGTAAGGGAAGATTATCAGGTTGGGGACCAGAAAACCAACCTTTGAGGTTTTGATTTTGCTACTTAGAAAACTAGAGATAAGTATTTAAACACACTTTGTCTCAGTTCTCTCTTCTGCAAAGCTGGCAGAATGTAGTAATGCCATGTCTTGTCTATCTTACAGGTTTAGTATAAGGCTTAACCTGGGTTATTAACAGGCAAAAACACTGCAAATCTTCAAGTGCAATATAAATGTTGTGGTGGTGATGGCAGTGGTGGTGGTGGTGGTAGTATTAGCAGTAGTAGTAGATATAAAAGGTGTGAATTATTATGCAAATAAATGATACTGGTTTTACTTCATGTAATAAACACAGTGGAGAGAGAACTGAACTTGGACAAAAAATACCTAGGTCTAATTCCTACTTCTGTTATATGTTAGTTGCATGATCCTAGTCCAGTATCTTAACTTCTTGATACCCCAGACAATTCTCTAAAACTTCAAGTTGCAGAGGCAGGGTCAATCTGAATTAGCAAAAGAAGTCTCTTCCATCTGGGATCTCTTGGCAATAATAAAATCAGGTCCAGAATCTATCCCTACCCCCCATCTCCTACCTTCTGTGCCCACCACACAAGGACCACAACCAAATATAATTAAATATAAGATCAAGTGAACTGATTAATTCCTGCCTTCATTATTTGTGTTGGTGCTACCAGGAAAATGGACTGGGCCTCCTAGAGATGTGACTAGGGAGACCTGGCCAGTAATTTGACTGGACTATCTGTTTTAGGTGGGTAAGAGAATAATGGGGAAGACCAGAATCACAGGGATGGCTTTTGGAAATAATTCTGATAAAATTATGATTGATCACAAAGGCATCTAATAACTGTTGCTGTAATTTACTTGAAAAAACTTTAAAGAGAGGCAGTAATTTGACTCATAGCCTCACTGGCCTAAATGGTATGATGGGGAGCAAGGGAAAGATAAACACAAACAATCTGACATGGTTTCAAGAAGCTGGGTGCCTGGGAGGGACTCTTGAAAGTAAACCATGGGGGGGGGGGGGGCTAGGTGGTGCTAGTGGATAGAGCACAGGCCCTGAAGTCAGGAGTACCTGAGTTCAAATCCGGCCTCAGACATTTAATAATTACCTAGCTATATGGCCTTGGGCAAGCCACTTAACCACACTGCCTTGCAAGGGAAAAAAAAAAACTAAAAAAAAGTAAACCATGAATATAGTTCTTATCTCTATAAAACAGGTTAGTCTATCAAATAGCAGCTTTCTATTTGAAGCCAAGATTACTTGGAATGGGGGAAGGAATAAGCAATTATCTAGTGCTTGTGATGTACATATAATATCTCATTTGAGTATCGCAACAACTCTAGGAGAAAGATGTGATTATGATCCCCATTTTGCAATTGAGGAAACTGAGACAAGTCAAAGCTTTGTAACATGCAAAGGACCATAAAGTCAAGTTTTGACACAACATCTGAACTCAGATCTTTCTTGTCTCCAGGCCCAACACTCTATCCACTGTATCATTTAGCTGACCTCTCTTTTCTGTCTAAATTACTTAGAACAAAGTAAAATTATTAAATTTATTATTACTCAATGTAGCATAGAAAAGTAGATAGAAAGCCAGTACTGGACTCAGGAATACCTGAGTTCAATGCTGGTCTCTGGCACATATCTGAAGTCTGACCCTGATCAAATCATGTAACCTCTGACTTTTACACCATAAGGCTATAAATTTCAGAATAGGTTGAATTGATCTAAAAAGATTCTTTACAAGGAAACTTCCTGTACCAGTGAAGACATATAGTTTTGATTTCTATTTAATAAGATATGTGTTTTTTAGTCTGCAATCAATTGTTTTACATGACTTGTTATTGGATTCATAAGATTTTGGATTAATTTATCAGGAAGTCATATCTTTATCCCTTTAGGATTTGGTTTTTCCTGGCATATTTTCAATTATTTCATTTTTGTTTGTTTTTGGTCTGGGTCTACGATTTTTCAAAGATTATTTCATGGAAAGTTTGTTCATAAAGTTTATATATTGGTATCTCTGAAAGTTGTCTCAGGCACCAGAGGCTATAGATTTGCCCAGGGTCAAAAAAATTGTTATTATGTAGGAAAGCAGGACTCAAGTTCATGTCTTTCTTACTTCAAATTTAAAGATTTATCAACTATACAATACCATCTCACTTCATCATAATTAGGTCTCTATGCAATGTTATAAAATGGATGGGTTTTCTATCCTTTATTTTAGACAATTTTTTGATAATTAGTATCAAATACAGATAACAAAACAGATAACTTCATGTATTTTTTTTTTTTGGTTTTTGGTTTTTGCAAGGCAATGGTGTTGTATCCATGTACTTTTAAAACCTGAAATGCAATAATATTCAACTATATAATAGCATCCTATTTTATATTAGATTTATCTTTAGCATTTTATTGACCTTTTCGCTCTTCTAATGCTTACTAAGTCAAGATAAGTTTAGAGCTAAGGCAAATAAGTCTAAAATATATAATTGATTCAATTTACATCAGGCTACTTTGGTGGGTATTTGTTGTCCAGTCTACAAAAATCAAAATATTATGGGTTTTTATAAAATTGAATATGATCAGAGTTTCTTTTATTATGCCTGTAAATAATGTAACATCAAGAATAAATATTTTATGTGACTTAATGGGCAATGGAGTGATATGTGCTAAGTGTAATTAGACTTCAGTATATTATCAAAGATGATTTGCATATGGGAAGTTGTGGAAGAGACATTGCAAGGGTACATAACGACTACTAAAGGCATTAAAGATGTAGGAGAGATGGACAGACAGATAGACAGATAGACAGACAGACACACACACACACACACACACACACACACACACACACAGACTGCCCAATATTCTTTGCAGGATGAATGAAGAAACATGGATAAGAGTAACACATGAAAAGGGCCATGTTATTTGAGGGTGGAAGAAGAGCCCACAGAGTCACTGAAGAATTCACACAGTTCACTTGATTTTTCTATCAAAGATATCAATTCCCTTTATATCGACATGCCAAATTAAAGGAGATATCAAGGAAGAATGGAAAGAGCACCAGCTCTGGAGTCAAAGAGTCTGGGTTAAAACTTCGTATTTTACCCTTATTAACTATATGATATTAGGCAAGTCATTTAAGCTCCCTGCTCTTTAGTTTTCTCATTTGTAAAATGAGGAAGTTAAATTCTCTAATTCCTGGAGTAACTTCCACCTCTAGATCTGTGATCTCATGAAATGTTTGTTTGACCCAAGAGCCTCTCTCCAAAGCTTAACAATTCTAAACATAAACTCTTATTCCTAAAACTCATTCCTGGGCTCTAGAAGTTCAAACACCTAAATAGAGTTATATTGAAAGTGATAGGAAAGTTTTCAGAAATCAAGTACAAAGTACATTTTCAAAGACAGACAAATGATTGCTTTAGTTTCCTGGCTCCATATCTTGTACCTGAACCAAGCCCTCTGTATGAGAACATATTCTCCTCTTAGTTCCAACTATTGTACAAATAATGAATTTTATGGCTCTTTAAATGACCTACTTTTCTTAAAGCTACCTCTCTAAGTCATCATGCAATAAAAGAGAGTGGGCAAAAGTACTTTCAGTATTCAGGACCAATATCTAGTCCTTTATGTTACTCTCTTTAAAAAACATATCATAGCAATTGAAAAGAAGACTCTCCTAGCCCTCCCAACTGCAAAGGCTAACACAAGATTCAAGTCAAACAAGCCTGCCTAATCGAGATGTTTTTCAACCACAATATGAATCTATGTAACTTTCTTTCACTTCCAATCAGGAGCTGTGTGTTGGTGGACCATCCTTTCCCATTTATTCACAGAACTATTATTTGATTCAGGACATAATCTTCAATTCATTTTCCCCAGTATTTGACATTATACTTATATATACAGCTATTCTCATATGTTCTGTGACCTAAGTATTATTGAAAAAGTAAACACTTAAATTTAGAAGAACTGAAAATGACAGTATTATTAGCACCATCACAAAGATTTCTTAAACTAAGCTGTCAATACCATCAATAATATAGTACATTATCTGAGAAATAAAGGTGATAATGGATATGCCTTTCTCCATTATTTCCTCAAGCTATTTAAAGATTCAAAGTGTACTTCGTGTAGAGTAATGTTTTCATACAAACACAAATAATAAAGGAATGGAGTCTGATATAGTTTTCCTGGTTGCTGACACATTTGCCTAATGATAACTGAGCCCTTCTTCTTCAGAAACTGTTTTTCTTGACTTTCCTATCTTCTATTTTCATCATCTCCTAATCAAGTTAGTGATGTCACCTTTGAGAATTCTCATTAAGTGGTACTCAACAAACCTTGAGAGGAAGTTGTAGTCTTCATCTGCCTCTCCACTGAATATGCATATTTTCAATCTCTCCTACCTGAAATAAATTTTTAGGGAGCTATGTCTTTACTACATACTAAGCACATGGCAGAAAAAATAGCCTGCATCTCCAGGGAATAATTAACAAAGGACACTGTGTTCCATCTTCATGATAAAATACAGATTTCCTATTAAAAGGCAAATTCATCATTTCAAAAAAAGTTAAATAGGATGGCACTTAAAAAGTAATTCCAGCTGGTTAAATTTAGGACACAGAAAAAAAAATTGATTCAAGAAAATTCTCTGGGTCTTTCATTTGATTGTGAATTGTATTAACGTTCATTTAACTTTGAGCCCTTGCCTCTCAGGATTCGGCTCTGAGAGAGTCAAACAAGTGGCAGTAGGCATGCTGGGTTCGGTAATACTGCCTCTCAGATTTAAATAATCTGTTTTACTTGGATTGCAAATCCAAGTACGATCTCATACACATTGACACATTTTTTGAGACTGATTTTGTAAGCAGTGTTGATATTTTCTTGGACTGTTTGGCCTCTTCATGTGTCAATTTGGCCTTCTCTCCTTGTTCCCTTGCAGCTCTGGCCTCAAACTTCTTTGAAGGCACTGTCCTGCTTGATGTGGGAAAAAAAAATCACTGGTGAGACTAATTACTAATCTGATCTCAAATACTAATAGTTATGTCCAGGAACCTTAGGAAAAGCTTCTAACTATCCAAAACCTAAATTTAGCAGAAACTTTGATAAAGCCAGAGTCCAAGAAGTTATTTTCTGTGCACAGCTATGTTTTGGTACCTGGAAATTCTGATGTCTGCATATATTTCCCATACCATTAGATCATTCCTTTTTAACAAAAAATAATCCCTCCAAATAAATCTAATTCTCATTAGAGATGTCTCACTCAAATATCATTCAAAGGAGTTGGTCATTATAAGAGAAAAGGCTATCCTTAATATTATCACAATCCTTCCTTTTAAATCATGTTCTTTTCCAATGTTTTAGAATGTGCTGGATTTAGAAGCTGGGAAGACCTGAGTTCTAGTTCAGTCTAAGCCACTTAGAAAGTTTGTGATCTTGAGCAAATCAGTTAAATGTTTCTCAACCATAAAATGAGGATCAAACAGGCCCTACCTCCCAGGGTTGCTGTGATGATCAAATTCAATAAATATCCTAGGTAAAGTGCTTTGTCAGCCTTAACATGTTATATTAAATGAGAACTACTACTATTAGGAATGTTTTAACAAGATAGCTTTCCTTCACTTACAATGTCTAGGGGTAAGTGTATATTGCTTGATTAAAAAAAAAAATTATATCAAGAATAAATGAGAAGCAAAACAAATTTCCTTTCTTCTTTCCTCCCATCTTAAACATGCTTTTAAAAATCCCCCTCCCCATTTTTCTTTTGGGACAAGAACTACACGTGTGCTTTCAATTCTTTTTTTCCTATTGTAGACCAGTTCCGGGCTAATTTTATTAGTTCACTTTTACAACCTAACATTTTCCTTTTGAAGGCCTAACTGCAAACATAATCTCATATTACCTGCCCCAGGACTAGCTAGCATTTTTATAATTATTCGTATTATTACTAACAGTATCTATTGTTATTAATAATAGCATTTATGTTGTGTTTTAAGGTTTGCAAAGAATATGTTATTTCATTTGAGCCTTACAACCACCCTGTAAGGCAGATGCTATGATTATCCCCATTTTGCAAAATGAGGAAACTGAAGTTCAAAGAAGTCAAATGACTTGCCCAGGGTCATATAGCTAGGAGGTATTAGAGATAGAATTCAAATTCAAGTCCTCCAGATTTCAGGTCGAACTCTCTATCTCTATCTCCTAGCTTCCCTGCTCATCTACTTCTTTCAGGGACCGGATTCTCTCTGCCTGGGTACATTTCATGGAGGAACCAAGGATTTGTACCTCATCACCTACACAGAAGCAGCCCTATCTTAGACTCATGCTCAGGCACTGAAGACATCTCCCAAGGCACCAGTTGACTAGGCACAAACTTTGAGAAGCTTGCAAGTGTTTCAGAGAGGGGGTTGAAGAAAGAAAAAGGAAAAAAGGCTTATTACCTACCATTCAGAAATATCCACAATAACTAGGCATAGCAGGTTGGGTTAAGGTCTGCACAGAAGCCAAAGCCAGGAATTTCATTGCCTTTGTTGGCTCATGTCACTACCTTAATTAATGTCACTTTCTCTGGTTTAATATCGGAACAAGTGACAAAAGTGCTTCTGGATGAATTGTGTTTTCCTAGGACTGTATGGCACACTCACCCGCCGCAGTCTGACAGAGGGATGTGCCAGTTTTATTTGGCAGTCACAGTGTGCCAGCTTTAGTTTTAGTAGTTTAATTTGTGGCCGTTATAGGTTTTGAATCCGGCAAAGTATGCACAATGGTCTCATGGAACCTGTTCCATACACAAAGTTTACACAGTGGAAAAGAGAAAGCAATGGCTATAAGGTGATTAGAGAGAACTTCTCCTGGCCACAGCTGGTCTTGTATGCATTCCTAGAAATTTAAGAGCCTTTGGGGATGTGGGTAAAGTGGTCATAAGGAACAATTCCCTGATTCTTTTTTTTTTTCCTGCCTGGTTCTACAGTGAGTGTGAGACTATCATCAGGGATATGGATATGGTGCTTAAAACTCAATTTTATGCAAAATCCATTATTCAAGAAGCAAAGTTTATATACATGACAGATATTGGAGGAACTGGTCTTCATGCAACAACTCCTGTTAAAGTCTAGTACACTCAGCCTTGGGTGATATAAAATGCAAAGAATCAGACCATGCATTGAGCAAGGAGTGCTGAACTACTTTTATTTTTCTGGGTTAAAAGGTTTCTCTGATTAGCATTCTGAAGTTCTTTTCATTCAGATTTTCTCCCCCTTCACCTCCTTTGTGTGATTACTCACTGAAGACGCATGACTTCATGGGGAGGAGAGTTGATGCTGAGTTCTTCCCAACTTCTATTTGCCCTTTTGAAATTGAGGGTTCTCTGCTTCAGCAGGTTGAGGATCTGGCTTTGACTGCACCTGGCTTTGCTAGAGAATAGGAATATTCATCTCAACCGAGGACCCGCTGCTTGAGCGCTGGAGGACCTTGCAGGAGAGCATCTCTGGTTGGAAACTTCATTACAATACTTACTCTTCCCTACAGGAAGCAGTAATTCTGATTCACCAGAGTTAGGGTTTTGCCTGACACAGCCACAGGAGCTACTGTTTGACTTTCAAAATTAATCAACCTCTAAGCTAGAGTAGAAATGGCATATCCTTTCACCTTAAGCACAAAAAGCTCTAAACAGACTGCAGCTTTAACATCCCTGGATGGGAGTTTCGGCCCCTGATACTTAAACTTGAAGCACATACTGGGTTTCTGGCATGCTTGTGCCCATCCCCATCTGCTAGACTGGCACAGTGCCCACTCAGAAGGTGTGATGCCAGTTTCAATAGGGCATAGGTGCCAATCAAAGATGGGTTTGGAGGGGCAGCCTGCAGAACGCAGCAAAAGTCAGCTCTTCTGCCAGAAGATCCTCCTGTTATCATATAATGCCAATGAAGGGCCACATGCTTCATTGCATGGGATCACATTGCATCTGTAGATGCTTCTGGCCATCAATGGATGTCTTTCCACCGAATCTTTTTTGTATGCTTCCAGTATCCTTGCTTGGAACCCTTTAAAGAAAAGTTATGCCCGTCATGTTAATCAAGTGCCATCCCAATCTCTAGCAGGGAAGTCTTGGAAACACTGAGACAGAAGCAGTCAATAGTAGAGTTTGGTTTTGTTGTTGTTGTTGTTTTTTGCTTTTTCCATTAAGGTTGCTTCCTTTTTCACTGAAAAATCCTTTCCTATAGAATATCATATATTATCAAGGAAAGACATGTGCAGTGAGATGGAGAAGAATAGATGAGCTTTAGAAGCAGTACTCATCGTCTGCCCAAGAATTTGGACAACCAGAAGTTACATTTACATGCATAATACTGATAAAAAGCCACACTCATGATTCAAATAACAATAGCAATATCAAATTAAGTGACTATTAAAATTCTTTTTTTGTATCTTTCAAATTCAATGATTCTCTTGTTAGTCAAGTTTCACATGTGCACACACACAAACACACACACACACACATAAACACAGAATGTCTTTCCAGAAAGGCTCCCATTTTTTTCTTCCTCTGTAAAGCAAGAGGTTATCAATCTGTGGTCCACATACTTCTTCTATTTTTGTTTTAAATATTTTGAGGACATTTCAATCAATTGGTTTCCTATGTAATCCCATGAGTTTTATTTTATGGATTTAAAAACATTACCGTTAAGAGGTGCCCATAGACTTCACCAGACTGCCAAAGCAGTTTATAACACAAAGATTGTAACCTCTGACCTAAAGATAATTTATGATTCACAAGGAAAACAACTCTCCCCTTCTTTTATAGAGAAGCCAGAAGCTCTAATAGTTACAAAGAATTTTCTTATTGTAGAAGAGAGATCATCTCAGGAAGACTGAAAATTGACTGAGTCTTACCTACTCTTTATACTGTTCCTCATTTATTTCCTTTCTCAAACTCCCTGGGCTCAAAAGAAGGCTTACTACATAATTCTTCAGTTATATTGACATAGTGTGTCTAATCCAATGCATTTAACCCAAATAACAAGTCTACAAGAGTTTAGATAGGAAATATTAAATTCCCTATTTAAAAAAAAATCAGATAAAGGCATCTCTAAGGCAGAAGATAAGTAGCATGGTAAAGAGGTTTAGAAAACCAATCCTGAATTAAAAAGACCTGGATTCAAGTCCTCCCTCTGATACGTAATAGTTATGTGATATTAGGAAAGAAACTTAACTTCTTCATGCCTGAAATAATTCTCTAAAGCTAAATTATCCTTGAATTAGAGAGCTGTGTAGAAGGAACAAGAGATTCTACCAATGAAATAACATGTCTAGACCAAAAAAAAAATACAGAGAATTATATTCTAGTTCTTCATAAATTGAGTAGCAATAACACAATAAATATTTTAAAATGTTTCAAAGAAAAATCTATAGTTATAACTAACATGATGAGAATCAGTTAAGTGAAATCTAATAAGTTTCATAAATTTTGATTTAAAAGAGACACTTGGGAATCAACCCAGTCTAACCCCCTCATTTTATGGATGAAGGAACAAAGCTCAAGAGAGGTCAAGTGGTTGGTTGGAGGCCACACAAGTATAAAGTGATGGGTCATCTGACTTCAAATCACACTTTTTTCCACTGAACTATCCTGCTTGTGATTAACAAGTCTCTGTATGAAATGAATGAAATGTCATAACCTTGTTCCAAGATTTTCATCAAGGTCCCTACAGATTATAATATTTTGTTGAGAATTTAAACAAGTCAAAAGGGCATTGGTCTTAAAGTCAAAAGATGGGTTTTAATTTTAATTCTTTTGCTTATTGTAGGACCTTGGAAAGGATATGATGGTAAATATCCTTCTAAAAATATGCATAGCACTTAATTTAATCTGCACTATTAACATTTTTCCCATCCCTTTATTAAGTCTAGACAATCATCACTATCAAAAAAAGCAAGCCCTGATTTGTAGTGTTGATGTATTTCTAAAACATACATGTTCAGACTAAAAATTTAACAATTATCTCTTGCAATCCATTAAAAGCTAGTTCCAGCACACTCTTGAACATTGGATAAATCAGTTTCTTCACCCATAAAATTAGAAAATTGGACTGAATGATATCTAAAGTCCCTCCTAGGTTCAATGTCTAGCACCCTATGACAAGCTGAGTATAACCTAGGTTTAGTGACAACAGCTAAAAGATTTTTCATTGAAACAAGAAATACTGGAGATAAAACTATTTTAGCTCTAACATGTCACAAAACAGACATAAAAAAGAACATTTTGAGAAATTTGGCAAAAACTTAACCTATAATTTGCTCCTCTGAGTTCTTATTAATTATGAGCTCCCATGCCTTTAGGGCAGGTAATGAGCATAACATGACCTTTAACATACGTTAGTATGTACTTATTTACATAACTATGGTGACTTAAAAAATACATATAATGTGATGATGCTGCACCTTAGATGGCTGTGATTTATTCAATTTGTATTTTATAAATACTTATGGACATGTTTGTCTCTCTTAGTAAAATGTAGGCTACTTGAGGGCAAAGATCACTTCTTTTTTTGTCTTTTTATCCCCAGTACCTATCCTCAAAATGAGTAGGTGCTTAAGAAATGCTTGCTACGGGATTGAGGGCAACTAGGTGGCACACTGCATAGGCTAGGTACAAAAAAGATACATCTTCATGAGTTCAAATGCAGCTGGGCAAGTCACTGAATCATGGTTGACTTAGTTTACTCATCTATAAAATAAAATGGAGGAAAAAAATGGCAAACCATTCCAGTATCTTTGCCAAGAAAACACCAAACATAAAAGAAGAGTTACACATGACTAAAACAACTGAACAACAACAAATAGAAGTCTAGATCCAAAGTCAGAAAGACTTGAATTTAAATCTGGCATCAGAGATTTGTCAGCTATGTGATTCTGGGCAAGTCACTTAATCCTGTTTTACTCAGTTTCCTCATTCTATCTGTAAAATAACCTCCAATATTTTTTGCCAAAATCACAAATGAGGTCACAAAGAGTCAGATATGACTTAAAATATTGAACAACAATAAAAATTGATTGAAGAAACTAGAACTTTGATTGCTCTCCTCTTCTATAAGGCCAAGAAACTATGAATCAGCATTCAAACAAAAGAACTCAAATTATCCACCAAGAAAAAGAAATAATTAAGTTTGCTAAATTCAACAACATTCCTCAACTTAGAGCTCTCTCCCCTTTACTAGAGTTCTGTAAAATAATTTTTCTCATCTGATGCTAGGGTCATAGTAATTTTTTTTCCTTCCCTTAGTTTGTTTTTTTCTTTCTGTCTGTCTCTCTTTCTCTTTTCTCCCCCTTCCCCTCCCTTGTTCTCCTTCTTTACAAAGCATCATAAGAATCTGAACTTTGTTCTTGTATTCAGACTATTTTTTTCTTTCAGGACAACTATTCCTACAAATGCCACAGGCACACTATCACTCCAAGTTGATTATAAATATCAAAACTTCCCTGCCCCTTCACTTTTTCTGTAAGATGCTGATTACTGAAGGGCCTTGGTTATTGATCTCAAAGCTACAGGATGGTGAACATGCACAATGCAAGAGAGATAGTAGCTAGTTTATTCCCAGCCTTAGGCAACAGAATCTGATGAAGTACCTGCCAAAGCAACATATTTTGGAAAGAATCATACCTGAAAAGAATGTTATCGGTCACAAAAGTATTAAGGAAAACTTGAATTTATCAGCTTCTTCTTCATGTATTACATTGACATAAGATAGGACAAGAATAAAGATGAAATATAGAAACTTTATGTAATTCCATAAAGATTAGCTTGTACATCTTGAAAATTGCCATTCAAACATCAGTTTGATAGATTTATTGCTGATGGCTCTTCACCAAACAGTTGACTCTATAATTTATTGGCATCATTTCTGATAGAAAGTGGATATTCTGGAGGTACTGCTCTCATTAGGGACATTGAAATATCTGGCCTCTTCCCAAAACAGCTAAACCCATTCTGAGAGCCTTTCTAAAGTGCATATTCTCGAATATTGCTGATGTCTGCTTCCTAAATTTCAAAGAGAACCTTGAAATGTTTCATAAAAGAAAACTTGAGTGAAGTAAGCAGAATGACTTAGAGTTTATACACAACTGCAATAATTTTAACATAACACTAAAATAAAACTTAAACTCTTTGTAAGTGGAATGATAAACTTTGGTCCTAGGGAACAGATAAATACACTTAGGTGGAAGAATATGTGTGTGGAATGCCGTTTATATACTGTCACTATGCTGGCTGACTTAACTTTTTCACTATTATAGGAGAGGGCATGAATGGATGTGTGTATTGGGGAGGGAAGGGGATAGGAGGAGCAAATATATCCAAAAAATGTCTTTAAAAGACGAAAAAAATCTATAAATATTTTTCAAGGGGAAATTTGATACAAATACTATTTAGCAATCTAGAATAAATGAGTAATGACCTAGAATAGATGTAGTATTTGTTAAAAAAAATTAATCTTTTTGCATTTAGCTTTTCCAAAATTATAATAAAAAATAATGCCAAATGAAATATCTGCTAAACAAATGCATTCTCTTTCTTACAACAGAAATCAATCAGTATGAATACTGAAAATTAATTTGAGATGAATGCATGCCTTTCTTCTTTGTACTCTGTATTAAAATATCTTGCTACTATGTTAAACATGACTCAACTGTATTAAACTGAATAGAACTCCTCTTTTATGCTTTTCTTTCAGGGTTACTTATGTAATTCTCAAACCAGAGGAATTCATATAGTAGGTATTATTTACAAATAGGTCTCAATTAGTGTGAAGAATGAATCTTTCAAAATGGTCGAATTGTTGGAGTTGACATGACATATATATGCATTAGACTGGAACCAATTACCCTATTTTACATAATTACAATTTTTAATAATGTGAATTTGAAAACATGGCCACATCAGAGAATTCATTATTCTCATTAATCAAGACCTATCTGTGGTTCTGTTTTCTCTGTCAAAGAGAGTGATCTATGGATTGGAAAGAACAGAACAAAAATGGCTAACACTTATTTTGCAAGAAGAGCATGAATAAAACAAGAGGGCTCCCAACTAATATTGTTGAGTTCAAGTCACAAGGCCCAGAAGGACCATAACCTTAGGAACTGAAAGAAGTGGGAGATATGAGCCACTGCTAAATGAGATCTTAGACAGTGATGAATATAGAAAGGGATACAGAAAGGGATAAGGCAAATGTTCTGATTTTCAAAAATAGGAAGTTTGCAGACTAGAGGTCAATAAGCCTGTTTTATCTATCTATCTATATAATACACACATGTATTTTAAAGCTCACATTTGAAGAAAGAGGAAAAAGTACTATATGAACAAAAAATGTTTATAAGAACTCTTTGTGTGGGGGGTAAAAACAAAATAAACAACCTAGAAATTAAAGAGATGCCTATCAATTGAGGAATGACAGAATAAGTTGTGATACAAGAATGTGATGGAATTACTGTGTTGCTCATAGTATCTTAAATGATGAAATAGATGATTACAAAACAACATGACTCATAAAACTTCATAATTCACAGTGAAGTAAGCAAAACAAGGGAAAAATTATACTATAAAATAAATTTTACAAAAACTAAGCAATTTTAAGGACTTTTATAAAGTGATGAAAACGAATAAGAACCTACAGATCAAGTGATACAATAACAACACAACATGTCAAAACAAATAATTTTGAAAGTTATAAGAACCACAGAGGAAAAAAATTCTTGGTTACTGCATGGTTAAATAAAACAAATTTCCCCTAGGAGTTCTATATAATGGATAGATAGATAGACAGACAGATGTATAGATAGTAGCTTTATTTCTATTTGTTTACTTCATGTAGTATATATTATACATTCACTCAGAGATATACACACACACACACAAACATATATATGTATATACAGACATATATACTTATGTCTCATTCTGCATCTTAGATCTATTGCCTCTATAATGGATAACATGTTTTATCATCAGTATTCTGGAAACATAAATGATCACAATTGTTACAGCTTTCAACTGATAAGTATTCCCTAAGGTTACAGTTGGTTTACTTTTTGTTTTGTTTTTGTTTGGTTTTTTTTTGTCAACAGCTCTAATTATTAGGAAGCTTTTCCTGAAATCTAGCCTAAATTAACATCTTTACATCTCCTACCCACTGGTCCTGGTATTGCCCTCTAAGGCTAACTAGGAAAAAAAATCCCCTTCCCCTGAAAGTTCTTCAAATCCTAACAAAGTTACCCTGCACAGTCTGAGTCTTTTCTAAACAAGCCTAGTTTCTTCAACTGATTCTCCTATGAGAAGGACTCAAAGCCTTTTACCATTATGACTGTCACCTTCCAGCTTACCCATATCCATATCCATGATGCCAGGAAGCAAATACAAAACTTTGGATGGGTACAGAAAGGTCAAAATACAGTGCAATTCTCATCATCTTAGTTTCATTTACTTTTTCTGATTCCACTTCAAAATGCAGGCTCATTAGGGGCAGCTAGGTGGCACAGTGGATAGAGCACCAGCCCTGGAGTCAGGAATACCCAAGTTCAAATCCGGCCTCAGACACTTAATAATTACCTAGCTGTGTGGCCTTGGGCAAGCCACTTAACCCCATTTGCCTTGAAAAAACCTTAAAAAAATGCAGGCTTATACTGATCTGTCCATACTTGTCCTAGGAATAGAAGTCAATTCTTATACTAGAATTAGTCATTTCAGAAAGGCAATATCCTCCACCTTTGGATTTTTGCTTCTTTTATCCTTTCATTGTGACTGTCCTACTACTCAGGAGCCTTGGTCCTAGCAATATCTTCTTACATATCTTTTCTTGAACCTAGAATTTCACTAAATACTTGCCTAATACTTCTTGGCATTTTACTATTATATGAAATAAGTTTTTGAATTATCTCTTATTTTAAAAATTTCCATTTGGAAAACCTATTATTTTCTAATCACATAAAGCAATAGTCAAAAACAAATACATCTAAGAATTGCCACTGATACCTTACCTAAATATATTAATCCAAATCCTCCAGAACCGATCATATTACCCAACTGCCATGTTTTTCTTTCTGTATCTTTCAGAATCATGCCTTCTGGAAGGGGAATAGGAAGTTTGGATTTCTCTTGCCTTCTGGGCGCCATGATTCCTACAAAAGTTAAAAGGGGGTATGAGTATTATAGCAAAACAAAATCTTTATCAAATAAACTGTTTTCTAGTTACAATCAATTTTACGTATATATATATGTGAAATTGATTGTGTATATATATATATATGTATATATATATATGTATATATATATATACACGATTTCATTTAAACTGTTAACTGAACAAAAATCAGAGTTCATCCAGTAAATACATTAAAGAATGGACCATTTTAGATTCTCAGTACCATAACCATATTATTTTTCATAGTTTAATGCTTAAGATGAAATCATATAAAATCAGATGTTTATAAAACATTTTCAACAGTGACAATAACATCCCCCATCTGGTCCTTCTACTTCAAATCTATCCTCACTACAATCTATCCTTCACCCAGACACCAAAGTTATTTCCCCTCAAGCAAAGATCTAATCCTATCACCATCCTTAATCAAAAAAACTCCAATGGCTCCCTATTGCCCCTAAGATTAAATATAAACTGCTTTATTTAGTATTTGAGAAGCTTACAACTTAGACCTATCTTATCTTTTGAATCTTGTTAAAAGAATCCCTCACACATTTTGCATTCTAGCCAATCTGGTGTACTTGTTCCTCTGGTCTCCATATGATTGCAGATTGTCTTGCTCCATACCAGAGTCACAGTGGTTAAAAGCTCAAGGCCTAGAATCAGGAATACTTGAATTCAAATCTACCCTCAGACATTTGTGACCTCTGTGACCCTGGCAAATCACTTAATCTTGTTTGCCTGCCTAAGGTTTCCTTTCTGTAAAATAAGCTTTAAAGGAAATGGCAAACCTTTGTATCTTTAAAAAAAAAACCTGAAATGGGTTCACCAAGAGTCAGCCACGACTGAACAAAACAACAATGAGATATTAAGTGGAACATCCTCTTTGGACTTCAAGGTGGCACGGTGGAAAGGGTGCCAGGACCTAGTGTCCTGAATTCAAATGTGACCACAGATATTTGCTTGCTCTGTGACTGGGCAAGTCACTTAATAGCAAACTTTAGTATCTTTGCAGAGAAAACCCCCTGGGCAGTATTACTACGAAAAAATAACAACAAAACATCTATAATATATTCTCTATCCATCTCTGCCTCTTCAAGATTCCACTCCAAAACCTGCCTTCTACATGAAACTCTCCTAGTCTCTCCTCTAGCTCCCAACAATCAGTGACTTTCCCCCAGTGTTACTTTGAGTCTATTTTATATATACATCCTCATATGTACCTATTAGAATGGAAACATCTTGAAGGCAGAATCTGTTTTATTTTTGTCTTTGTCCTCAGCATGTGGCATAGTGAACAGCATTTAAGAAGTACTTAATAAATATTGGGCTGATTAATGATTGTCTACTTACAACTAGAATCTACTTCCTGCAAAATAGTAGTTATTACACACTGTTATTTGTCTTAAACATAATGATGTCATTTTCGTTTTCTTTGATAAGGAAGGAAAAGAACCAGCCTACCAAATCATTTCCTTTTAGTTGGTAGGATTCAAGAATGTCATAGACTTCCTTCTAACTCAATAGGAAATGAGTCAATTAACCTTATCATAAATATCCTAACAAGCAGCTTGTGCCCTCCAATGTACTTTGTATCTGTGTGTGTGTATAGATACCTAGATACATATATATACATACATGTATAAAAAATATATATTTACATATATACACACACACACACACACACACACATACACACATATATACACAGATACTGTTCCCAAGTAGGATGTAAACTTCTTGGAAGCAATAACTCGGGGGCGAGAGCAAGGGGAAAGAGGAATACCTGTACTGCCAGTTCCTAGTACAGCCTGAATTTCATTAGCAGTTAATAATTGACACTTTTTAACTTGAAAAAATTCTTCCTCCTAGTCACCAAAATATTTTGGTAAAAGTGTTCATAAAGAACAGCCTTGGAGTCAGGAGACTGTGACTCTTAAAGAGTCACTTATTTCCAACTGCCTTGCCTAAAATTAAATTAAAAAAAAGCAAAACAAGGACAAAATAATTAAAACAATGGAATTTTAGGAAAATGAATCAAAATGCTATTAGAGCAACAGGACACATTATAAGTATATTTGGGTACAAACCAGCAATTAAGGGGGTGAGCACAAGTTATGGGAAAGCAGAATTGGTCTGCTATCATGGGATTTAAAAAAAAGTTTTCTGTATGGATGGAAGCATACCCTAGATGCTCACCCTATATCTTGCAGTAGCCAAGGCTATCTTCTCTGATGCATGTCTTCTTTTGGCTCCATTGCTTTCCTTTTTCCTCTCTTTCACTTCTCCATCTCCTTCATATGAGTGTATCCTTAAAAAACCCTTTCTTTTCTGGGGTCAAGACTAAATCCGACTCCTCACCACTTTCAACTTTAAGGAGAATGCTCCTGGCTAAAGGCCCTAAACATCAGAGTGAACAAGTCATGGGGCTTTTCAAAGTCATACAGGGGCAGAAGTGACTCATCCAGAGAGCCAGAATTGGCTTGGCAAAGAGGATCCCACGTGGCCAAGCCAAGGGGCCCGGCCGCAGCCAAGATTCGGGCTAAGGCGGAGGCTCTCTCCATTTGGGGGAAAATGCTTTCCCTTTCCTTATGCTACTTTAGGGTATATCCACATTGAAAGGCCTATTTTCTTAGGGTAGGTACCAGGCTAGTCTCATTTTATCTATTATGGTTGTCTTCTAGTTACAAGGAAACAATCTGAAACAAACCGGGCCTGCCTAGTCTTCCCCCCAGTCAAGCCTTCGGGAGGAATACAGGATGTAAACAAAACTTTTGGGGCAAAAAAGGGGCATTCTAGTTATAATAAAACAATCTGAAACAAACCGGGCCTGCCTAGTCTTCCCCCCAGTCAAGCCTTCGGGAGGAATACAGGATGTGAACAACTTTTTTTGGTGGGGAAAGGGGGAATTACCTGCCTCTAATCATTTTTCAATCCACTCCTGCCCACTTAGACCAAAAAAAAAATGTTTTTGGGAGAGTGAAGGAAGGTGTATGGAGAGTAAAGGAGCAAAAGCTGCTGTAACACAGAAAGACCTTTTTTTATAAAGAAAGTCACCATTAACTGAGCGCTCGGATCAACACGGAGGCAGCTTCTCCGTTTGAATTTTGGGGGAACTAAAGGGCAGCGGGGAGGAAGGGGTTAAGGGGGCGGTTGGGACGCGGAGGGGCGGCCAGGGCCGAGGCGCCCAAGGCCGGGGCGGAGCCGGGCGGAGCGGCCAGCGGCCCCCCAAGCCTGGCGGCCCCCCAAGCCTGGCGGCCCCGCGGCCACGGGGGGAGGGAAGCGCGAGCGGAGCTGAAGTTTGGAAAAGGGAAGCCGGGGGGGGGGGGTCGGCTCAGGCCCCGCCAAAGGAAAAAGAGCGACTGACCGGTGCTTTCAGTAGTCCACCCTAGGCTGGCCAGCCGCCCCCAGACTCCGCGGTAGCCGCTCCGGGCTGGAGAGAAGGGCTGCGGTGGGGGCGGGGAACCGGGGCCGCGCCTCCGAGGAGGGGCGGGGCTCGCGTGGGGGAGGGGCCTCCGAGGGGCGGGGCCCGTGGGGGGAGGGGCCTCCGAGGGGCGGGGCTCGCGTGGGGGGCCTCCGAGGGGCGGGGCCCGGTGGGGGAGGGGCCTCCGAGGGGCGGGGCCCGGTGAGGGAGGGGCCTCCTAGGGGCGGGGCTGCCGCAACCTGGAGGCTTGCCGTGGCATGTGGGCGCTGTGGGCAGGCCCACCCATGCCCCTCCAGTTCCGCCCGCCTCTGGAATAGCCTGTGGTCACTGGCTGCTTCACATTTGGGGGACTATAAAACGCCTCCTGTGTTTGGGTTGGTGGGTGAGGTCATCTTCTATAGGAAGGACTTGGAGTTGGGGAAGGAAAACTAGGGTGGAAAAGTAAAAAGCAGCCTCGGCTCACACTTTTTTTTTTTTCCTGCAAAAACAATTTTCTTAAGTAAGTTTAATTCTGCTGGAAAAGTGACATAATATAGTGGGTAGAGGCCAATTTTAGAAACAAGAAGAATTAAAATCCAGACTTTGATCTATGTTAGCTTGGTAAAATGGGGCAAGACTCTTAATTTTGATTTTTTTTTATCTTAATAGTTTTTTTTTTTCACCCAATTACATGTAGGATAGTTTTAACATTCATTTTTTGGTAAAATTTTCTCCCTTCCCCCCCCCCCCAAAGGCAGCAAGGACTCTGGTATAGGTGTTCTACCTAGAGCACAATTATGTTTAAACATATTTCCATATTAGTCATGATGTAAAAGAACACTCAAAGCAAAAAAGGAAAAACCAACAAGGAAAGAAAAAATTTTGAAGTGAAAGTAGTAAGTTTAGTTCTGCATTCAGATTCCCCAGTTCTTTCTCTGGATGACTTTTAACTGCTTTAAGACTATGAGTTACTATGAGTTACTAGTCTCAGGTATGGATAAACAAAACAGAATAACAACTATGTAGGGATTGAGTATTTACTGACATTCAAGACAGTGAGGAGAGTACAAGTGTACCTTGCAGATGGGAGGAAAGGGAGAAAACAAGAGAATGGGAAGTAGAATTTACTGGGTGGCAGATTCCAGGGGGAACATAGGATGGAGGGAAATGCAGAGTTAGTAATCATAACTGAATGTGAAAGGGATGAACTCTCCCATAAAATGGAAGTGGACAGCAGAGTGGATGAAGAACCAGAATCCTACAAAATATTGTTTCCAAGAAACACATTGGAAGCAGAAAGATACACATAGGGAAAAAGTACAAGGCTGAAGCAGAATATATTATGCTTCAGATGAAGTAAAAAAAAAAAGCAGTAGGAATCCTTATCTCAGACAAAACAAAAGCAAAAATAGACCAAATTAAAAGGAATAAGGAAGAAAACAACAGCTTCTTAAAAGATACCATATGGAATGAAGTCATACTAATATTAAACATACACACATAAAGTAGTATAGTATTCAAATTCTTAGAGAAGAAGCTAAAGGAGATAGAGGAATACATAACAAAACTATATTAACAATAAATCGCAACCATGAAATAAACAAGAAGAAATTTAAGAAGGTGAATAAAATCATAGAAAATTTAGATATGATAGTCCTCTGGAGAAAATTGAATGGGGATAGAAAGGAATAAACCTTTTCTGCAGTTTGGCACCTACACAAAACTTGACCGTGTTTTAGGGTATAAAAACTTCACAATCATATGCAGAAAGGCAGAAATTTTAAATGCATCATTTTCAGATCATGGTACAATAAAAATTACATGTAATAAAGGGCTATAGAAAAATAAGCTAAAATTAATTGGAAACTAAATAACCTAACATTAAAGAATGGATTAAACAAAAAAATCATAGAAATAATCAACAATTTCATCCAAGAAAATGACAACAATGAAATATCATACTAAAACTTGTAGGTTATAGTCAGCATCATTATTAGGGGAAATTTTATATATCTAAAATTATTATATGAACAAATTAGAGAAAGATCAATGAATTGGGAATGCAACTAAAAAAGCTAGAAAAAGAACAAATTAAAAATTCCCAATTAAAGAGTCTCTTAGGACAAATATACATCCCCATGTTATATTTTTCTCCTGATGTTTGAATATTGAACAAGATCATTTGAACATTTGAACGCTGATCATTGAACAAGGTTATGTATGTTGTTACATCTTCCAAAAAGCAAAATGGTCTGGATATTCAAATAGAAGAATGTACCTTGTAAAAGAGTATTTAGAGTAGCATTTTTTTCCTACCAATTTGAATGCTTTTTAGTAATTAACAAATAATAGACAAAATTGAATCTTCTATTTTTAACACCTATAGATACATAAAAAATGAAATATAAGCAATTTAGGGATGGGTTGGATATCATCAGCAGCTGAGGAAATGAAGAAAAACTTTTATGTGGAAAGAGTTGCTGGAGTAATTTTGAGGGGAACAATGAATTCTAAGAATGGAGATGGGGGCCCACCAGTGTAAAAAGTATGAAGGTTGGATAACTTATAAGAAGAAAAACAAGACCAATGCAGAAAAGGGAGTCACAAGGAATAAGGTTCAAAAGATGGAGTGAGACCAAACAGGAAAGGTTAAAAGTTAAACAGAGGAATTTATGGTTTAGACCACAGTCAATAGGAATCCATTAAAGTTTATGAATAGGAAAGGGACTTCGTAACATTGGTATTTTAAGGAAATCTCTTTACAACTGTGAGGAGAATGGGTTGTAGAGGGGAGAAAGCTGAGGCAGAGAAAAAGTACAATACTCTATCTCTAGTACTACTGTCACCCTAGGAAAGAAGGGTTTTCCTGATCCCACACAGCTGTCAGTTGTAACTTCCTCCAAATTACCTGGGGATGGGGGAAGTGTATGTTCATGTGGTCTTCCCCTAATTCCTGGAGGGCAGGGTAGTAGTTGTTTTAATTACATCTTGTATACCCTACACTTATGTAATAAACACTTCAAAAATTTTTGTTGAAAGATTGCTTTTGTCCTACTTTTGTCAGTAGTTCTCAAATTCTTTCCTTTCCAACCCTTATTAATTGTAGTGCTAACTAGCCTTCTGTTTCTGATTTCCTACTTAATCCTGCAGAGAGCTTGCTTTGTACCTATTCACTTGCCTATCTTCCCCATTATAAGCTCCTTGAGGGTAAAGATTGTCTTTTGCCTCTTTTAATATATCCAGCACTTAGCAGTGTCTAACCCATGGTAGGCACTTAATACTTTTTTAGTGATCTTCTTATTTATTTGTATCTTTTTTTCATTTCTCATAGAACAGAATTATTTGCCATGAGAAATTGCAGCATATTAAACCTTTTAATGTGCCAAAACATACAAGTGATCCTTGGACTCCCACACTCAATACCAAGGCCTAAGATTCCTCTCTTTTTTCTTCCCCAAATCCTTATCCTTTTTTTTCTTTTCTTCCCCAGGTTACCAAGAGATTTTTGTGCCTTTGAATTTAGACTTTCTATTATGACTAGTTGTCAAGTTATGGGTATATGTAAGTGTTAGGATCATAGGAAGGAGTTTGCCAGTACACATAACCTTTGAGAACCACAAAAAAGGTGATCATATCAATATCACCAAATTAGTCATGTGAGGTTTGAACCAAGTATAGACAAGGAAATTGAATAGAAATGAAAGAAAATGTATATTTATAATATAGGGGAGATTAAAGATATATCCTCAAAATTGTCTTAACTGCCCAACAGATGGTTCAGGATAAAAATTATCTTGTATATAATAGAAAAATAAACATTTTAGGGAAAGATGTTACATTACCCATTAAAAAAAGGAAACTAAAAACAATGGGAAAATAAGAAGCTGAACAAAGTATTATTTTGTTAGACTACACAATCTTTGATATGATTCATTTAGTAAAATGAAGATTTTCTTTGGTAGAGGCAGCTTTCTTAAAAGAATTCTAAGCAATCTTATTTCCAATATTGATTCAAAGGGGGGGAATACTGATCATTTTGAGTATATATTATGCAAATCTAAGATTATTTGAAATCAATTAAAGTGTTTAATGTTTCAGAGATCAAATATTTAAAATGCAATATTTTCCTTATAATTGAGGAAAGAAAAGAAGCAATTTCAAATAAAATGTTTTTATTTATAGCAATAGAAAAGGTGCTATTTTTTATTTTGTGAAAAGTTATTCCTTTTTTTGGGGCATTTACCCTTAAAGATATTTAGAGATGAAATTAATGGAATTCCTTAGCTCATAAGAAACACTGAGGAGGAGGGAAGAAAGGAAAGGAGGAGTGAGGAAAGGAGGGAATGAAGGAGAGAAGGAAAAGGAACAATTACTAAATGTTATTATTTCCATTTGAAGAAACTGAGGCAAGCAGAATTTAAATGATTTGCCCAAGGTTATAGAGCAAGGTCTGAAAATGGATTTGAACTCAGGTCTTTCTGATTCAAGGGTCAAATATTCCTTTTTTTCCCTTACAATTAAAAAGTCATTGAACAATGTCTGCATCTCCAATTTTTGATTGTCTGTATAAATGAAGCATAAGGACAAAGATATTTTTTTAAAAATTTATTTGCCTTCATCTTTGACAGTACTTTCAATTTTCTTTACAAAACCATATATAAGAACCATTAACCAGTATGGTAGAACTCACATAAAATAGTACACATGTCAATCAAATCATGCCTCCCAAAACATAATTAGAATATAACTTGATATCACATAGTTAGCCTAAGGCATTTTTTAGTTCTATTTCCCCAACATTATCATAAAGGGATCAGAGAATAGCAAAATTAAATTTGCATTTTACCTCTTTTCTCTGCCCAAATACTAACACAAATATAAAAATCAGGAATAAGGAAGGAGATAGACGATAAAGAAACGTAGTTACTATTGCAATTGAATGTTGTTGGCATAAATTGATTCATTCTTCAGAGGGCAGGAAGTTTGTCCAAGTTGTCTTTATCTTGAGTTTTAAAACACAAATGGATAATTGAGTGCTTATGTGTTCACCACTGTAGAAAATATGGTGAGGGAAATACCCACTTACCACATTGATTCATCAGTGTTTTATTAGAGACTAGATCCAAGCTAGGTGCTTATGATACAAGATGGCATGTAATTAAATGAGAATAAATGGTTACTTTTAAGTGTTGTGGGTCCGGAGAAGATTCAAACAAAGAGAAGGATTAGGAATAATTTGCAAACTTCACCTATTCCTTACTTTCTTTATCTGCTAAATGGGTTCTTTCTTGTAAGGGTAAAATGATATATTTGTAAAACATGTTACAGAATTTAACGTGCTATAGAAATGCTACCTACTACCTACTAGTGTTTTTTATTAATTATCCCAATTTAAAGAAATAACAGTCCATTTTATGGACTGAAATTCAGTTCCTTAGATTTCTTAAAAAAGCATAATTATAAAAATAATGTCTCCTCTCTAGCATGTAACTAGTAGGTTTATTATGCAGAGTAAAATAAAGTAAAATAAATTGTCTCCAAAGAAATTGGTTGTTGAACTCAAAGAGTCAGTAGTGAGTTAATAATTGAATCAGGACTTATTAAATATCTACTATGTGAAAGGCACTGATAATACAAAGAAAGCAAAAACCATTCCAGTCCCAAGGAACTCAGTGTAATTGAGGAAAGTATGTGCAAAAATGGAAAGTCTCAGAGGGAAGACACTAAGATAAAGGAGAACTGGTTAAGGTTTCTTGGAGAAGAGAAAGTTGAAGCCAAGAAAATTAGAAGGTAGTGTTCAGAAGAGTATACCAGGAGGAAGGTAGTTGGCACAGTGGATAGAGAAGGAGAGGGGAGCGAAGGGAGGGGAGCGAGAATACCAGGCATGAGGGGACACCTAATAAAGTTGGAAGATGGAACATCTTAAGAACAGCAAGGACTGTGTCAGTGAATTATAGAGTATATGGAGATAAGCTATAAGAAGAAGGAAAAATAAGGAATTAGGTTATGAAAGGCTAGAAAAAAGCAAACAGAAGCTTATATTTTTTTAATGTCATCTAATCCTGAAGGCAATGGAATGCCAATGAAGTTTACTGAATGAGGGATAGGCAGTAACAGTCAGATTTGGGGAAGATCTATTTAATATTTGAGTGGATAATGGGTTGGGATAAGGAAAAACTTAAGATAGAGAGGCTAACCAGAAAATCTTGTATTGTTTCAGGCATGAAGTGCTTAAACCAATTCTAAAATGGTTGCAATCAGACAATCAATAAACATTTATTAAGCACCTACTATATACCAGTCACTGTACTAAATTGGTTGATTGTTGTCTTCTTTTAGCACATTGATGTAAGGGTCTCCAGGACTTAATTTTTTTTCATTGACTCATCAGGGTTTGTTATGGTAGAATTATACACACTGATTATGGCATGGCATTTTTATGCAAGGGCCAATCACATTGGCATGACTCTGTCATTTATGCCTTTGGGGAGGCATACACATTTGTTGACTAGATTAGTTTTGATTGCTAATCCTATGCCAACTTCACAACACTCCCCTTCGCTGTAGTCACTCCAGAAAAACATGCATCCAGCTATGATTTCAATGAGCTGCCTTCATTTGCCAGTCTTGTTTCACTTGGGGCTGCTATTTGGAAGTGATACCTACCGAGTTATCTTAGAACAGGAGCTGTTTATCTATCTGGTCTGCTGAATTTTGTGTTATCCATAAGTGTGGGTTCATTCCAGGTAGTGATGGTTATGGAATCTTCTTCACAAGATTTTTTGTAAATCTTTGTGCATTTAGACCACGAGGTCACAGCAAGTAGGCTAGGATTGGACAAAGCAGACAATTTTTAGGGCACCTTTTCTAGTCCCTTCCTCATGCCAGGATATGCCATCCTTCAAAAAGGCTGCTTAAGTTACCCAGGGGGTTGCTAAATTCCTCAGCTGCTTCAAAACAGTGAAGAGATGATCTTCTGGCCTGGGCTGCCTGTGTCCAGGGTTGTGGTTATGGCTCTCACTGTATCTCTACCTGCTGTTTTGTCACTTGCTTATCACCACAGGACTTTGAGGTAGGTAAAAAAATGATAAGATATCTTCTGACTCATGCATAAATTAGATTTAACTAAGACTGAGTTGCACAAATTTGGTATCACTCTCTCTTCCAGAGTCATTAAAGATTGATGGCAAGACAAAGTCAAGATGGCTGGTGATGGCTCAGGATGCAAAGGATTATCTTAGATGCCTAACCAAGCTCTCGGCCCTCTACAATACCCACCTCAGCTTCCTTCATGGCCATTGGAGCAAATTACCTTCATTTACCTATTCTACCAGGGGAAATGTTTAGGGTAGATAACTTCCCCCCCCCAACTCATGCACGGATTTGAGACAACCTTGGTTGCCTTCAATTTGATTTAGCCCATCTGTGAAATGGTTTACAGAGTGTGACCACCATGCTTACTACAGCTTCTTGGAACCATAGGTGAGTTAAATGAATCAGGTGGACACCAGTGAAGGAAAGCAGCCCTTTCCAGAGGTGTTCTCTGAATATCCTATACCCCAAGGTAAGTTGGTTGTCATCCTTTGTTCTTGAAGAGGACCAAAATATGAATACTGATGGTCTCTGTGCTATGGTGATTGCAATCAGTCCATCAGTAAGCATTTCTTAAGTACCTATTGTATGCCATTCACTCTGCTAAGTATTTGGGGTACAAACAAAGACAGAAGAAAGTTCCATCTATCAAGGAGTTCATAGTCTAAAAGAGGAGATAGCATGACAACAAACATGCATTAAAGAAGCTACATATAGAATAGTTAGAAAAAAAGAGAAAGTCTCATGACTTAGTAGTCTCATCAACTCTCATGAATTTAATGATATAATTTCTATATTGATGATTTTTAAATCTCCCTGACCTGCCCAGTCTCTCTGCTTACTTCTAATCTCACACCTCCAATTAACTTTTAGACAACTCCAAGTAGATACCTGTCCAGGAGACACCTTAAATTTAGGAAGTCCAAAGTGTAACTCATTTTTCTTTCTAAAGTCTCCCCTGCTCCTGCCTTGTCTGTATTGTGGAATATGTCACCATCCTTCCAGTCTCTCAGGCTTGCAACTTAGGAGTCATCCTTGATTTCTCACAAGCTCACAATTCTCACAACAATCTGATCTGTTGCCAAGGCCTTTGCATTTCACCTTTGTAGCATCTCTCAAATATGTCCCTTTCTCTCCACAGATACTGCCTCTACTCTAGTATAGCCCCCCCTCTTTTTTTCTGCAAGGAAATGGGATTAAGTGACTTGCCCAAGGTCACACAGCTAGGGTAATTATTAAATATCAGGCTACATTTGAACTCAGGTTTCCAGACTCCAGGGCCAGTGCTCCATCCACTGCACCTAGTTATAGTAACTTGCCTCCCTCAAATTTCCCTCTAATCCATCTTCCATTAAGCCACTAAAATGATTTTTTTAATTATCAATCTGATCATGTTACTTCCCTACTCAGCAAACTCCAGTGACTTCCTATTGAATCCAGACTAAAATACAAATTTCTCTGTTTAGTATTCAAGGCTCTTCATAACCTTAGCCCCTCCTATCTTTCCAGTCTTATACCTAATTTCCTGACAGGTTCTCCTAGAACCAGTGAAACTAGCTCCTTGGCTCTTCCACAATAAGGCATTCTGTCAACTCTGGGCATTTTCTCTGATTGTTCTTGTTATGTGGAATGCTCTTTTCCTCTGCTCTGACTAATGAAATCTTTTGGCTTCCTTTAAGACCTAATTAAAGTCCTACCTTCTTTAGGAAACCTTCAACTCCTTTTTAATCCCAGTGCCTTTCCTGTTTATTTCCTACTTATCTCCTGTATGGCTTGCTTTGTATATACAGAGGGTTTCTGCATCTTTGAATATTGTCTACCCTGTTAGACTATAATCTCCTTGAGGGCAGGGACTTGCCTCTTTTTGCACAGGACCTAGATGCTTAATAAATATTGATTGACTGAAATAAAGAGCTGTTAAAGTGCTGCATTCAACATATCAGCAAATAAGGAAAACTCCACTGGATTGGAAAAGATCAGCTTTTGTCTCAATTCTAAGAAGGGCAATATTGAAGAACGTTTATATTACAAACAATTGTGTTCATTTCATACCTAAGCAAGTTTATCCTTAAAATTCTGCAAGCTAAGCTTCAGTAGTACATGAACTAAGAATTAACAGAAGAACAGAGTAGTTTTCAGAGACAGAAGAACGAAAGACCAAATTGCTAACATTCACTGATTATGGAGAAAAGCAAATTATTTCTAGAAAAAAAAATTTACTTTTGCTTCATCAACTGATTACTCTAAAGCCTTTGACTGTGTGGATCACACAACAAAATGTAGAAAGTTCTCAAGTGATAGGAGTATCAGATTATCTTCCTTATCTCCTGAGGAATTCCTATGTGAGCCAAGAAGCAACAGAACTAAAAATAGAACTGATTGACTTAAGATTGTAAAAGGAGTATGGCAAGACTGTACATTGTGACCTTATTTAACTTATATGCAGAGTGCAAAATACTGGACTGTATGACTCAAAAACTAATATTAAGGTTACCAGGAGAAATATCAATAATTGGTTATGCAAATAATATTACTTAATAGCAGAAAGTACAGAAGAATTAAGAAGCCTCTTCGTGAAAGAGAAGAATTGACTTGACACTTCATATCAAAAATACTAAGATCTTAAACTGGTCTCATCATTTTGACAAAAATCTTTGGCAGAAGAAATGTAAGCAGTGTCAAATGTCTTATTCTTGGACTAACGATCACTGTAGACTGTAATTGCATCCATAAAATTAAAAGATGCTTGCTTCTTGGAAGAAAAGTTATGACTATTTTGGACAGTGTGCATTAAAGCAAAAATATTACCTTTCTGATGAAGGTTTATACTATGGTTTTGCCAGTACTGTTTGGTTAATGAGAGTTGGACTATAAAGAAAGCTGAGTGTTGTAGAATAGACATTTGAATTGTAGTGCTAAAGAAGACTGTCCCTGGACAGCAAGGAGGTCAAACCAGTCAACACTTAAATAAATTAATTCAGACCAGTCACTAAAAGATCAAATATTGAAGTTGAAACTTGAATACT
The DNA here is from genome assembly GCF_037893015.1 of Macrotis lagotis. Lineage (NCBI taxonomy): Eukaryota > Metazoa > Chordata > Mammalia > Peramelemorphia > Peramelidae > Macrotis > Macrotis lagotis. The sequence continues at coordinate 113,980,908 of NC_133658.1, read as the reverse complement.
TTGGCCACATTAATGAAAAGATTAACACGCTAGAAAAGAGCCTAATGTTTGGAAAGATTGAAAAAGGAAAAGGGGACAGCAGAGGATGAGATGGATAGTTAGTGTTATGGAAATAAACACGAACCTGGACAGATTCCAAGAGACAGTTCAGAATAAATGGACATGAGGTGCTACAATCAATTGGGTCATGAAAAGTCAGACACAATTGAATAACTAAACAACAGCAAAAGGGAAGCAGATGACATTTTTGGTAGGATTTGAAGGAAACCAAGAGATGAAAATGAGAAGAAATAATATTCCAGGCATAGAAAAATAGCCTTTTTAAATGTCTATAGTCAAAACAATGATGTATTCAGAAATAGCAAGAAAGTCAATGTCCCTGGATCATAGAATATGGGGAACAAGGAAGGATGGAGAGATAGTAAAACAGAAGTCTTGAAATATGAATGGGGGTCAAGGAGAGAGATCATTAAGTACTATAAACACCAAACAGAACATCTTATCTTTGATTATGAAGGTTATAGGAAATCCTTGGCATTTATTGATTAGAGGAATGATATGGTCAGATCTGCACTGGAGAACAATCCCTTTTGTCAACTGAATGGAAGATGGACTGGAGTGAGAGAGACTTTGCAAGGAGACCAGTCTGCAAGTTATTTGCAACAGTCCAGATATGAAGTAACAAATCTCTGCAGCAGGATGATGGCAATGTCTGAGGAAAGAAGGGATATAACCTGAGAGATGTTATAATGGTAAATTAGACAGCTATTATCCACAGATTAGAAATGGAGGGTGAGAGAGAATGAAGGATTAAGGGTGCTGTGAGTCTGAATGACTGAAGATGGAGGTACTCTAAACAGCAGTAGTGAAGTTAGGAAGTGGTGAGGGTCTTTGGGGGAAAGATAATGAGTTCAGTCTTAACATGTTAAATTTAAGATGTTTATGGAACACACAGTTTGAGATATATAATAAGCAGTAGAGATTAGATGGGATGGGGGGGGAAGTTAGGGTGAATCAAGTAGATCTGAGAGTCATCTGTATAGAGATAATTGAAATCATAAAAACTGATGAGATCACCCAATAAAATAACATATGATAACAGGAGGAGCCAAATCAGAGCCTTGTAGGATTGCTACTCTTAGTTGGTGTGATATGAATGAACATGCATCAAAAAAGGGGAAAAAAGAAGCAGAGAGGTAGGAAAAGAGGCAAGAAAGAACATCAGGGAAAACTGGAGAGAAGAGTTAATTGAAGAGAAGAGGGTGATCAATAGTGTCAAAGTCTATAGAGAGGTCAAGAAAGAAAGCCTGAGAAGAGGTCATTAGATGTGGCAATAAGAGACCATTAATAACTTTGGAGAGAAATGTTTCAGTTGAATGATGGGGTCTGATGTCAGATTACAGAGTTGAGAAGAAGATGAAAGGAAAGTAAGTGGAGGTACTTATTGTAGAAGGCCTTTTCAAGTTAAGTTCATTCACAAAATTGGGAGAAATAGGTTAATATTTCTCAAAGATGGATGATCAAGGTAGGGTTTTTTGGAAATGGGGGAGATATAGGCATATTAAAAAAATTTTAAACCATTGAGGCTTGAAGAACCCCACTCTCTGCCTTTAGGGTAGCACCATATCAAAGTTTTCAGGAATTAAAAAAACCTTAACCAGAAGGCTTGTTATCAAATACAGAACTTTCTTCTCTTGCCCATCCAATGAGATAACTGCTCTCATTAGTTTGAGGAGTTTAACATTTATTTGTAATCCCAAACTAATGTTGCCATCAAGCCGATTTTCTTCCATTTCATCTGTGGCAGAAAGATGGTAGAGACCATGATATCCCAAGGTTGCTCATTCTACTTTTCTTTTTCTTTTCTTTTTAAATTTACTTAAAGCAATGGGGTTAAGTGACTTGCCCAAGGTCACAGTTAAGTAATTATTAAGTGTTTGAGGCTGGATTTGAACTCAGGACCTCCTGACTCCAGGACCAGTGCTCTAACCACTGTGCTACACCTAGCTGCCCTGAGCTCATTCTACTTTTGAACAGTGTTATAATCTACACCTACCCATTGCTTCTAGCTCTGTCCTTGTGAGGCCAGGAAACATCTGATCAATAAAACAAGCTGCAGCCTATTGTTAAGAGCTACCCTCTTTCTTCTTATTTCCATTTGTAAGGAATTAATGGTAAGCCTGATAAAAGGATCAAGAACATTTTCAAGGAAGTCAATAGTTAAGAAAAGCAGAAGGACTAGTCTTGATTTTTTAAAAAAAAATATGGAGATTCTCCTGTAAGGAAAGTATTTTTCTGATGCTCCCTTGCCCTTGAAATACAGATATAGTGAAATCAAAGACAAGCAGATTGGTAATGCTTTTGATCAGTTTCAGAGATTACCTATAATTGGAAATAATAAGCAAAGATGTTTACCTAGAAACCAGGATTAGTAGTATTAAGAAACACACAAAAATAATGTAATATTCCAGTTAAATGTCTTGGGCTTCCTATTTAGGTGAAATATCTAATGAAGGATATTTAGATGTTCTGTAATAATGCTTGCTTATTAGGCAATGCTTTACATATAAAATCCAAGACATCGTTTTTTTGTTTGTTTTCTATTCAACTAAGTGAGAGGTTCTTAATCAGGGGTGTCTGAACTTAGAAAAAAATTTTGATATCTATTTCAATGTAATTAGTTTTCTTGAAAATCTTGTGTGCTTTATGCACTTTAAAACATTAATTTGAAAAGGACTTTAATTACAAAAGGTTCAATGACACAAAAAGGTTAAGAACCCCAGAATTAGAAGCATAATTTTTAAATAATGATATATCTTAATATTATTTGGCTCTCTCTGAGATTTCAAAGAATTTGTTGACCATTATAGGCTTATGAATCTTGAACTAGAAGGATTAGAGGTCATCTAATTCAACTCCTCATTTTATAGTTGAGGAAATTGAGTCTCAGAAAGGTTAAATGACCTAAGGTCATATAATTAGTAAGTATCAGAAGCAAAATTTGAACCCAGAGAGTCAGTGATCTAGTGGAAGCCAGTGATTCTGGGAGGAAAACATAGGGAAAGGACAGAAATTAAAAGAATAGTGACTTGTTCCAGCCTAATACTTCTTGTTAATATGCTTCCAGCCTAAATACTTCATTCATTTCATTTATATTTTGAATTGTCAATAAGTCAGAGCCATTCAAACATCTGCATATGGGGAATTTGGGGGGGGGTATTGGATGAGAAGGAAAGTGATCATTTAGCTTTTATTTAAAGAAAAATATTAGGGGATAATCTTAAGATGGGGTACATTTTTTTGTTTTGCTTTAAATAGTGAGGACCCAGAGTTTCACCTAAAACCATAATACAAAAGATTTATTCTTCAGACTGCAGTCTGTATCACAAGTGTCGTCATTCCAAATCCCTATAAGAAAAGCAAAATTGCTATATGATCTTGCATTCCTGTGTGAGCAATAAAAAGAAAAGGAACAATACTTACGGTTCCAAAATATACAATATTCCATACGGCACCCATGTCATCCATATATTTCTTATTATTTGGATTTAAGACGAGACACTTGGGTACCTTATTCTGGTCAATGGAACCTGGACCATTAAAGCCCATCGGAATGTCATCTGTTTTCCAAAATAGAGCCTTCAGGAAGAAATTCATCTGTGGTAAGAAATTAGATGACCATTAGCCATACTTACTGTCTATTGACCCTACTGGGTTAAAAAAAAAAATAAAGGGGCATGATGCTTGTATAGGAATTTCTAGTCTGATCTAGTACACTATTGGATAAACACCCTGTGCTTCCAAGAAGCATTTTGGTATTTACTTCTCTTACTACTAGCCACAAGGCAAAGGGGGGGCACTAATGAAAGAAATGATAACATTAAAGCTCAGAGGTGTAAGAACTCAGTTTTATAGATCAGTTTCTCTTAAACCAAGAAAAGTCATGATACAAGGTTCTTTAAATCCCAAACTACTCTAAGAGGTATTTTTTTTTAAAAGACTGAATTACAGAAATATTTCAGAAATGCTATTATTGCAGAAAGAGGTTTACATTTAACCAAATAGTTTTACTCAAAAGGTATAGAACTCTTGCCATCCACCCTGGTTATATTTTCTTTAGCCAAATAGGTCTTGCTATGTAATCTATGACTTCAAGTTTATTATTATTGGAGGAGTTGGTTTACAAGCATTAAGAAATAGAAGGGATACCTACAATTCAATATAACTTCATCAGTAATAAGTCACATATGGCCAGAAAGATGGAATTAAAAGGAAGGATCCAGCTCTATTCAAATTCTCTACATCAAAATATAAATACATAGATAAGTGTCCTAGATCCTGAGAGATATTATAATAGTTGATGTTCTGTTTCTATGAAGGTCTGCCCACCCACAGCTGATCTTATCACTCACTAAAGGTTCACACCTGTCCACCCATACAGTATAGATAGGTCCCTCTCTCCCTACCTCAAAAGTCTCATTGAACTACATTGGATAGTGGAAAAAGAGTCAAAAACCTTCCTTTTACTCCCCTTCCTACCAACCAATTTCCATGACAGAACTGTCCTTAGACTTCATACTACTAATCCATATCTCCATATCCATGCCCTACCCCACACCTTCACCTTTGTGACCCAAACCAGGTAAGTACTTAGGAGAAACAGTTACTTACATATTTCATAAAAGTCACCCATTCTTGATCATTGTCATCTTGGTAAATTCCAGGGTTAGTCATTCTGAGAAACTTGGGTTTCATATTACCAGCATTCATGGCAATTGTTTTCCTTGAAACAGTACAAGAGAGAATCTTCACCATACACCACTTAGCATATACCACCATATAAACTTCATTCTTTTCATTAAAAGTTGCACAGATTTGGTTTTCAGTTCTCAGTCCTTATCCATTGAGAGAAAACGAAGACTACCATATTCATGTAGTAATAATGGGAGTTTAAATCCTAGTTATTTTAGAGCAAGGAAGGACTATAAAAATCATCTAGTATGGTGGCCTCATTTTCACAACTGAGACTCCAAAAGTCAAAGCTAATTAGGAGTAGAAACAGAACTAGAATTCATGTTTTCCACCTACAGGCCAATGAAGCATTCATGCCAAATATGGCTTCGTAATACCATTATGATTGCAATTGACTTTCTGATTCAGTTCTTTTATCTAAAATGAATTTTAAGATATCACTAAGTATTTATATTGACCCACTTTTCCCTAAAGAACAAAACGACCCAATTGCGGAGGTGAGCCTTTCAGAACTAGAACTTTGGAGAGCAACAAGACAACAATCTTGACTCTGAAGACCTATGGCTCTCAAGTTGGTCAAGAGAATCAATTGGGGAGATTCCTTGGAGTCATGTACTTCTTAAACTGATAATAGGTTCCCCCTCCAAGCCTTTGAAAGGAATGTGTCATGAAAATCCAAGGTGTTGCCTTCTCTCATTAGATGCTCTATTTCCTCCCACTTCCTCTTCTCTCTGATGATTTTTCTTCAGTTTTCTGAAGAAAAAGATTGCTATTTATCAGAAGCATTAGATAACACCAAGGGCCAAATATAAGAATAAAAATTCTCCATGAAATCTCTAAATGGCTTAATATTTAGCAATTTGATATGGTTCCTACAGATTTTGAAAGTATACTAGCTGCTGAAAATCTTGTGGTTAGCACTTAGCTGTAGACAAGTGGTTAGCAATTAGATGTAGACTAGAAATGTCCAGAATGCTCTCAGCTTACGTTATAGGGTCTCCCAACTCTACCTGGCTGGACTGGAACTGGATTAAAATGCAATTGGGAAATATTTAACAAAATAAGTAAAAATACAATAAAACATAGATAATGCTAATTTGTGGTTTTCTAAGTCAAATGATACTAGCAGGGATCCATTTCCATTTTAGTTTGACCCATAGCTATTTAGGTTATAGCCCTTTGACTAAAATCTAGCAGTTTGCTTAGTTTTCAAAGCTGAAGGTCTTAGATTTATTTCATAAGGGTTTCATGACTTTGAATCCCTTTTCTTCAAGGCAGGAGAATCTCTTCCATAAAAGGTAGTTTTGCATCAGTCTGTGAGGGACAAGGAAAGTTGAGTCAGATATAGGTAAAGCCAAAGTTTTAGCTCAAGGGTTCTCGGAATCTAAATCTGGAAATGACATTACAGACTATCCACCACAATCTCTCAAGAAATAAATATTGAAATTGAGAGATTTAGAAAAGGAAATGATGTGCCCATATTAGCAGTAGAGTTGAAATGTGAACCTTCCTTCCTTCTTTAGATCCATTGTTCTTTCCTTTTACATAGGGATGCCTTACTATTTCTCTGTCACTTTTTTAGTGATACTAAGCATCTTATCAGTTAAATCCTGAAGAATACCTTCTTAGTGGTTGAAATACTCAACCAGTTAGAAGTACTCAAAAAAAATTAGATTTGGATCTCCTCTGCAAAGTGGGTTTCACTTTCCTTCTGATCTTTTAAGTTTCCAAATTCAACTCTTCCCCCCCAAAAAGAATGACAAGAAACTCTTCTACCGACTTCCTGTTCATCATATTCTTCCTTCTGTAGAGAGGAAACCCAGAAAGTTTTCACAAGTCTTAGTAGAGCTAAGCAGAGTCTGTGCTTTAGATTACCCCTAGCTTTAAGCCTCTGGAGACCACCTCTCACCTTTTGGATGAACTCAACAATTGTTTTGTTCTATTTCTCAGTTTTTTCACCACATTTAACCATCTGACATCATGCTATCATCCTGAGATCATAAGCCCTTCATTTCTTCATGGAAATTTTTTCTTTAAATAGACACCCACATAGGCATCTGCATTTGCTCCCCAGACATCTTATCTTTGTCAACTCTTTAAAAATCCTTCCTTGGTTGTTTTCACCTGCTTCTTTCCTCTAGTGGAATTTTCTAATGATTGAGCCTGATTAGCCTGGATAATATCCCTCTGGAGTAACAGCCTTCTTAGAGGCTGAACTCTATTTTTCTCCTGCTTTATCTTGATTAGCTAAATGAGAAGCCAGGAATTTGATAAAAGGAGATGGGTAGCTTAGAAACAAATTCATTTCACCTTTGAAAAAGACCAATGTAACAACTTAGATACATTGCCCTTCACTTAACATTTTTGAACATTTAGCAAACTGTAGAAATCTATGTGGGAGTAAGACTGGTAAGGACATATTTACTGTCATGGATGGTCACTTTTGTTTTTTTAAAGATACTTCAGTGTTTGGATAATTTTTTTGGTAGTATATAAACAATTTGTAACCTCCAACCCTGTTACCTTATCATCACAGATTTCACACTAAAAATTAGACTTTTTCAGCATTTTCTCTTTTTTTCTGTCTTGTGACTTAAAATATCATTGTGAAATTTATAAAAGAAACATAATATCTGTCTAAATAGCATCAATATCATGTTCTTTCAACTCAGAAATTTTTTCCTGATTGTCAGCGACTTCTGCTTTCTAAGCTTTCTCAGCTCTCAGACTCTCTCTAACAGGTTCTCAGAACTTTTCAAGTAATTACTTTTTGGGTATCAAGGGACTTATGACAACCAAAGAGCATGTTGCTCATCTCAGTCATTGTCTGGGTGCATTGACACCCATTTTAAAGGCATTGACACTATTTTGTGTGACTGGCCCCATGATTGAGATCACATAATTGCAATAATTAGGAAGCTCACCTCAGGATATTATCAAAATGACCCACCCAAACCCAAGTCCATATGGTTGGAAATAGCTAATGAGTCAGTTAATGTGCTATGTCCAGGAGTAATGGGTACTCAATATGGATAGCATGAAGATATAATTTACCAACTTTTCAACTGATTATGGTTTTCAAGTGGACATTTTTAGCATTCTGAAATTCATAGAGAGTTCAAAGCATTAACAGCTTTGATGGTTGAGACAAAAGGAGGAAAGAAGCAGACAGTTTAAGGCAGGGTCAAAAGAAACTAAGGAAATATTTCTTCTCATCACAATAGTTTTCTCTTTTTGTTTGTTTCTTCCTTTCTGCAGCATAAAAATGTAACATTAGCAGACACTACAACAAATGAGTATATGAGTAATAACCAACATCAGAGTAAGCAAGGAGGGGGGGGATCCAAAATGAACTTTGGGACACTTCAAATTAAATAATTAAAGCTGTTTGAGCCATCTTCCCTCCAGCTAACAAATGGACTTCCTGACATAATAGCTCACATTTTATGGTGTCTGCTGTGGGCTAGGTACTGTATCAAGTGCTTATCAAATATTATTTTATTTGATCTTCCCAATAATAATAGAACATACTAGTAGGTTCTATTATTATCCCCATTTTTTTACTGATGAGGAAACTGAAATTAAGTGACTTACCCACTTAAGCTAATAAATAACTAGACTAAATTTGAACTCAGAGAACTCCTAGTCCAATACTCTATCTACTGAGCCTCCTAATTGCCTCTAAGATCATTCTACTTAGATTTAAGGTAGTCTGTATATCTGCATATGCTCAAAATTCATGAGATCCCATTGATTGGTCTTTTATCATTAAGCCAAAGAATATAGTTAAAATAATGGCATTTAATGAAATAGCATAGTAAGAAAAGTAGCAATAAAACATTTCTTAGAATTTACAATCTATGAGTAGGAATAGTGGTCACACAAAAGAAACACTGGAAACACACACACACTTGGAGGGAACATGGGTGCCCATAGTTCACCCATGAAGGGACAGCCTGTCACCTTTGTGACATGGCTCTTGATGCCTTCTGGTATTGATATTGTGCTACCTCTTCTGCCAGACCCATTTTTACTCTGTTCCAATTGGCATGTAGTCTCTGCTGTACAGATGTTCAGGGAAGACTAGAACCTTTTCAGAGCTGCTCATCCATCTTTGGCTCCTGAGGTGAGTTTCCTAATTATTGCAACCCAACTCTCACCTGTTACTCCAAGAAACTGTAGCATGTGCAGTGGCCACACCCTAACTCACACCTAGGCAAATGGGTTAAACCAGATTGTGGGTAACCAACAGTCATTAAACCTGTTGGTTAGTTAGGGGGATGTCCAGCCCAAATATATGAAGACTTTTCCTGGCAGAATGGGCATATGAGAATAATTTATTCCAACATCCATGAAGGCAATTGAAGCAGGCACTGTTGGACACTTAGATCTTGGTCAGACATCAATGGTGCCAAGGTGATCCACTGCATTCCATGCAATCACCAGTTTTGACTTTTGCCTGGACTTTGATGATTCTGAAAGAGAGAGTGAGACTGATGCCTCTCTTAAATTGAATTCATGTATAAATCAAGATATCACTTTGTGATGCCATTGATACTCTTCTAAAAAATCTGCTAAACATATAGCATTCCCCTGGATGCATAGTCTCCGATGGATACATAAACAGCAGGTATTACTCCTTGCTGGTCTCAAGTGCTTCACTGTCACTGGTGTCATGTTCACTTCTGGCTGCCCTTGGGGGCAGCTCCACTGGGCTTGTGATTATTGAACTTCTCTCTGCTTCTAGCTTCTGATAGCATCTGTTTCTCATGGGAAGAGTGGACTTTGCTATGCTATTTTAGTGTAAAGTTCATAGGCTTTCTTTTTCTGCTTAAGTCTTTTTAGTAAGTAGAAGCCCTTAGACTAGGCAAAATTCTAAGTGTTGAGAGACGAAACCTTTGAGCTTATCCCTCACTCCCCCAAAATGATCTGGCTATCCTTTTGGAGTCTTGAGTAGAAAATATTTTTAAGATATCTCCAGAAAGATATTTTTTACATTAGGTACTAAACTCTGGAGGATACAGAGGCCAGTCGCTCCTAGCCAGCTATTACCTTCAGGCCCTATCCTATTTTTTGAAATATATTTTCAGATTATTGACAGGGGCTTAGATATCTACCATAGAATGCTCTCTAGTTTAGGAAAGAAATTCTTAGGACTTCCTGGTTATTCTTTATTTGAGATTTCTATATTCCTCCCCAAACCATTTCTGAGAGTAGGACCCTATCACTGAAATCCCAAAAGGTTGAGTTTGAACTCTTCCATCAATTTGGGGATTCCACATGCTTTGCAACTCTTATGAAAATGAATAAGCAAGGGGCGGCTAGGTGGCATAGTGGATAAAGCACCCTCCTTGGAGTCAGGAGTACCTGGGTTCAAATCCGCTCTCAGATACTTAATAATTTCTTAGCTGTGTGGCCTTGGGCAAGCCACTTAACCCCATTTGCCTTGCAAAAAACCTAAAAAAAAAGAAAAAAAAGAAAATGAATAAGCAAACACAAAAGCTAAGTCCAGGGGGGGATAAGGTCATTGTCTCTCCAATATAGCTACTTTCTTGGTCTTACTTTTGTATGTAACACCAAAGACTTTTGTGCCCTTTATTACATCTTCCTTTAGTAGAGAATTTGTATTTCCTGCAATTCAAATGAGGTATAGGACTATGTTTATGAGTATAAAACAGAATATAGACACTAACAAGTCACATAGAACACTCTTTGGATAGGTTCCAATGGAAAACATTCCTGTTCTGGTCTGGACCTGATTTAAGCTCGTCCACTAGTAGTTTTAAGTTCAAATACTGGATACCATTGTATCTCATTTATTTGACAGGGGATCTGAAAAATTGGTACTGAACTATTAAGTTTGAGACCAGCTCCATCTAGCTGATCAATACTTTCTTTTTAAGTTTTTTTAAAAATTGATATTCTGTTTTTTAAAATCATCAAATTTTGTCTTACTATTCCAACTCCTCCATGTCAAAGAGCTACCACATATAGCAATTAATATTTTGTGAAGACAAAAAAGATAGGAAAAAATAGCAAGAGATTAAAAAATCAGCTTAATATATATTGTTATCAAATATATCAATTGTATATAATCAATATATCAAATCAAATTATACAAATATGTAATCAATAAAGCAAAAATAAATCTAAAAATACCAGTACAAGTGCTTTGAATCTCGCATCTTTGCAAAGGCCTGAAGTAGGGTTGTTTTCTCATAACTCTTCTTTGGAGCCATGTTTGTATTTTATATTTTTGCAGCATTCAGTTCTGATTGTTTTGTAGTTTTAAATTCTGTTTATGTTGCTATGGCATTGTGTATGTTATTTTCTTGGCTCTGCTCACTTAACACTGCAACAATTTTTGTAAGTATTTTCTTGCTTTTCTGTATTCAACATATTTGTTGTTTCCTACAGAATGGTAATATTATTCCATTATATTCACTGATCATCATTTCCTTTGTAACTATTCCTCAATTAATGGACATCTACTTTGCTTCTGATTCTTTGCTGTCATAAAAGGTGTTGCTACAAATATTGATTTATGTTGAAAACTTTCTTTTTATCAATGAGCTATTAGAGGTACAAATCTAGGATGGAATCTTCACATCAAAGAGTATAGACAATTCAGTCATTTTATTTGCATAATTCCAAATTGCTTTCCAAAACGGTTGTCCTAATTCCAAACTCCATTTATAAAGCACCATTGTGCCTATCTTCATATCTTCATACAACTTATCTTCACCTTTGTCATATTTGAAAATTTGCTGGAGGGTGAAGTAAAACCTCAGGGTTATTTTGATATGCATTTCCTTTCTTATTAGTGATTTTACATGATTTTTCATATGATTGTTAATTCTTGCAGTTCTTTTGAGAACAGACTGTTTATATCCTTATCTATTGGGCAATGACTTTTTATAATTTGTATACATATAAATGTTCATATGTGTGTGTTAGCAAAATTACATTGCACAAGTATGACTCCAAAGATGAAGTATAAGAAAACAAATTATATATAATATACAAATATATATATATTGCTATGTGCATGTGTATACATATAAGCTGTGCAATATATAAATATATGTATATATGCACATATTTACATATTTTTTCTATCTATATTATTACCAAACTCTTATCTGAGAAATCTGGTATAAATTCCTACCCCCACCCCCCCAACATAGTCACTTCCCTTCATATAATAGAAGCATTAATTTTGTTTATACAAAAGTTTTTCAGCTTCATATAAACAAAATTTTCTATTTTATCTTTTTTAGCTCATATTACCCTGATGGTAAACTATTAAACTTGAAAAGGCTACAATAAAGACTAAAATGAAGCGAGAGAATATAGAATTCTTCCTAGGTCTTTCTGAAGCCACCCTCTTTGTCATTTAGTGCATAATATTATTTCATCACACACACACATATATATATATATACACATATTCATTACATATATAAATATAAATACATATACATTTAAGTCTTTTTCATTTTTCTTTTTTCTCTTTGGGTTAAAGTCCTACTGGTGATATTGCAGGTCTTGTAGGTATATGCCACCATGCCTGGTATGGGAAATTACTTTTATTAGATTAGATTAGAAAATTTAAAGGAAATAGATAATTGCCTATAAAATATAAATTAAGAAAACTGATATAATAGGAAATGACTAATTAAACATCAGTATCTAAAGGTGGATTAATTTGAGTAATTGAATAATTTTTCCCACAAAATAAAAACCTTTACCAAATTCAAAATGGAAATATTTCAGAATTTTTATTTAAAAAATATTTACTTATGCTGATGAAAATTTACATTATTGTCACTTCACAGTGATTCCCTAAAAAATAAAACAAAAGAAATCTCATTTTTATTTAAGAAGTATAGTTAAACAAAATGAGTCAGCAGCATATTAACAGTATCTTATAATTTTTAACTGATTCCAATTCTAAAGTTCATCATTCTCTTTTGAAAAGTGAAACTGTGCTTTTAAAGGTCTCTGAAATCAAGATTGGTCTCTGTTGATAGGAAGCTATTAGAGTTCTGAGATCTTGAAATGTTATTTTCCTTTAATGAAAGAAAGGAGACCCTAACATGTTGGGAACCATCTTATACTAAGGAAACTTAGTTCTAGTGTTGTATGAGCTGGGTTCAGACATAAGTCAACCTTTTTCTCCTTTCTGACTCCTTATACCCCCTCCCCCATATTTAAGGTTTCCTCTAAAAGGATTAATAGAATCTGTTCTGAAAAGTATTCATCTTACAAGAAAATATTCAATGTACAATATAGATCAAGCAAAAGGACAGCAATTTTTCTACCATAAAAGAAATGCTTAAAGCAGAAAAGAATCATAAGGCATATGTTGACAAGTCCATAAATATGAAACAATAAACTAAAATTCTCATTTTAACTACCACTTTTATTATTATTCACATAAAATGTTAAAAAATGAAAAAAAGTCATGAAAAAATTAAACAGTTCCCAGTTCTGTTATTACATTGGAGGTCATCTTTTTCTTTGAGAAGATGTTACAGAGGTTACCTCCTTTGGCCAATCACACAGACCTTTCAACGATTCTGAAACTCTCAAGTCCAGGTAGTAGCAGTCAACATTAGAAATATCCAACTCAGGTCAGAAGAAATGAATAAGCTAAGAGCTTTACTATATTATCTTATTTGATCCTCACAGCCACCCTTGGAGGTAATGTTGTGGAAACCAAGGCAAGCAAAAGGTTAAATGACTTCCCCAGGGACACTCAGAAAGTAATAGGTCAGATTTGAAAATTGTAAACCCAGATTCTGAACTGTAAACCCAAAGCTCTATCTTTCATGTTATCTAGCTGCTTAATCTTAGTAGTGCTTCTTGGTTACTTCTGCTCAGGGTCAAAAATATAAAACAGGAGGGACTTAAAAAAAAGATATTTGTTTGAGAAATATAGAAAAAAGTGACTTGAGGTAAAAACTGAGAAGACCTTAGAGAAAAGCAGTCTTTTTGAGGCAAAAGTACTTACTGATAGCAAAGACTTCAGTATAATGTTTATATTTTGGAAACTATCATATAACTATTTGAGGACTCTGGGACAGTTGCATATTTAATTATTTATATAATATGACAAAAATGTGGATTTTGAGCTTGTCAGCTTATGATAGAGATGGTTCACTTCACACTAAGAGGTCATGATTTTAGGGACCAGAATAGAAGCTGGCATTAGAAGCTACCTGCAGAAGATAGAAGATATGACATATAGCACAAGATCTGCAAGACATAAGATACAAGAATCAGGAATCAGAATTTAAAATTCAGGATCCAGGAGTCAAGAAAGAGGTGCTAGAGAAGGCTACAGAAATGAAGAGAGCTGAGAAGAAAATGGATTTAAGAAGCTGGCAGAAAAGAGAATTGCAAGAGAGAGAAGTGGAGCTCAACTGAGAGTAGATGTATAGTAATAAGAGGCTTTGTAGTTGATGTGAGGAGATGATTTGATTAGAGGAAGGCTTTGATGTTGAAAGCTGATTGGAGAAAGCAAGTAAGGGAAGATCTGCCTCAGGCCAATACCTGATTAGTTTAAGGGTGGTGTTGGGATGTAAAAGGTTAACACTAGCTTAAAAAGGAACTTTATTTATTTATAACATAAAAGGATATACCAACATTTAGCTTGGATAGAAATTCTCATAATCCCCTCTATCTCTATAATAAAACCTTTTTTGGTCAATGGGGGAAAAAAGTGGGGATTCATATAGTCTTGAGATGTCTGTTAAGTCTGGATGGCTTCAGCTTAATATGGTCATGTCACTTTGGTTAGAAGCCACCAGAAAGCTGTGTCAAATGATATGCAGCCAGAATCTCATTCCTTCCCCTTTGGTTAGTATTTATATAGGTCTTTAAAGTTTACAAAATTCTTTATAAATACTATCTCATTTTGTTATCACAACCCTGGGAGGTAGATGTTATTATTACAAACCCATTATAATTCTGACAGATAAGGAAACTCAGGCAGACAGAGATAAGTTGATTTTCCCAGCCAGATTTGAATTCAGGTCTTCCTGACTCAGACCCAACAGAATATCCACTGTACTACCAATCTTTCTCTAATCAATCTCATCCTAGGGAAAGTTTTGTCAGTTTTTTCAGAAAAGAGTTAGCTTAACACAAAATTCAGGGGAATGAGGGAACTCTTAAAGATAGTGATCCAACTCTGCTATTTGAAGAACTGACTGTTGGAAAGACTGCCTTATTCTCTAGGACCATCTATAATTTTAGATAAGGGAAATCTTTTAGAGGCTTTCTTACTTTGCCCTTTCCTGCCCTCCATGGCTCAAGAGGGAGAATTCCCTCAAAGTTCAGAGAGCAGATCTGAAACTCTGCAGATCTCAGATTTAAGGGAAATATTTTTCACTTTAAAAGTATGATGTTGGGGCAGCTAGGACAGTGGATAGAGCACCAACCCTGAAGTCAGGAGGACCTGAGTTCAAATCCAGTCTCAGACATTAAATAATTTCCTAGCTGTGTGACCTTGGGCAAGTCACTTAACCCCATTGCCTTTTTTATAAAAAAAAAAGTATGATGTTACTGTGATATTGTCTCAGGATCCAGCCAAGTGGGCAGCTATATGAGCTCTCCCTATTTTAGAATCAGGGTTATTTTTTGCTAAAAAAATTAGTACTGCATAATTGGTATAACAGTATACAGAGAGTCTACTTTATCTAGCTAGTGAGTGGTGAGGTATAGTAGAAAAAAGGTTCCACTCATCAGATAAGGTAACATAAGGTCCAAATTGTTCCTAAACAAAGTTGATGATCCCAATGCATGCAACCTAAGTTGTGAGTTTTCCTAGATACTTGGATTTCCCTACTTATGGTGCCTTACCAATAGGTTTCTGTCTTTTGTCACACTCATTCCATATTTATCTTTCTTTGTTTTGGGGTTGGCCAAGATTTCATTACTAGTGTCTAACCTTGGTAGCCTCCCCATTTTTAAGTTGGTCCAAGAGCAATTTGATTCTCTTGCTAGCACTATGTTTACAAAAGCTCAAAAAGCTCCACACCAGTGATTTTATGATGGTCTCTCTGCTTCCTTGAAGGCTATTTTGATGAAGCCTCCATTCAGTTATGCTGTACCAACCTGGAAGCCTTAACTCTAGAAACAGATGTGATCATAAACTATGCTTATTAAGAGGATGATACCCAGAACAATGGTGATTGTGGCCTATTTTACTATAATGTAATCAGAGCACATATGAAATATTGTATTCAGTTATGAGCAACATATTCTAAAAGAGACTAATGGTTGGATGCTGAGAGATAAAAAAGATTTGTTGAAGGAGCAAGGTAGTTTAACCTTGTAAAGAAGAGATAGGAAAAACATCATAGTTGTCTTCAGATATTAGAAAGATCTCCTTAAGAAACAGAAATTTTGGCATTGCTAGGTGGCACAGTGGATAGAGCACCAGCCTTGGAGTCAGGAGTACCTGAGTTCAAATCTAGCCTCAGACACTTAATAATTACCTAGCTGAGTGGCTTTGGGCAAGCCACTTAACCCCATTGCCTTGCAAAAAACAAAACAAAAAACTAAAGAAACAGAAATTTTGCTTTTTTCCACTTGGCGCATATGATCAGAATTTAGAGTTATATGGTACAAGCCAAAGAAATGAAGATTTTCACTTAGCACAGAGAAAAAATTCCTAATTATTGGGCCTGCCTAAAAGTAAAATGGCCTGTCTTAAGAATAAAAGAATTTTCTCACATAAGTCAATTCAATTCAATTCAACAAACATTTACCAAGTATCTACAATGTCTATGACAATGTCCCTAGGCACTTAAGGTACAAATGAATAAAAATAAAATAGTTATGGTTCTGAAGGAGCCTTCATTTGATTGATAGGTTATAGCCAGGGTATGTGCTATAGCCAGTTTATACCAGTTTTGAGAACCTATTGTTAAATTTTCCGTGTTAGCATTTTTACCTCAGAAATTGGCAAATGCTCCAAATCAGTGTTTGATTTATTGTTTTGTTGGTTTCTAGTCTTTTTTTTTTAAGGTTTTTTTGCAAGGCAAATAGGGTTAAGTGGCTTGCCCAAGGCCACACAGCTAGGTAAGTATTATTAAGTGTCTGAGGCCAGATATGAACCCAGGTAGGTACTCCTGACTCCAAGGCTGATGCTCTATCCACTGCGCAACCTAGCCTCCCCTGGTTTCTAGTCTTAAGAAAATTATAGAGATAAGTTAATAAAGCAGATTTAATTTAAAAGTTGAATATCATATACAATTTTTTTTTGTCCTGGGGAGCTGATTGTTAAACATTTATAAGCACATCTCTGTCTACACATTACACAATACACAGTGAGTTAAATAAAAAAGGAAATTCAGCAGATATCACATTCAGGAATTCATGGCAAGCACTCAGTATTAAATAATGTTAGAGGTGAAAGAAACCTAGAAAATAGAATTTCAGAGTTGAAAGGGTCTTTTCCATCATTGAAAATCTTCAAATGAATCCCATATTTCCTCTTCTAGGATTTTATAGAAATAGGAGATGGACTGGGTACCTTTGGGTACCCAACTCTGAATTTGTCTGAAATGTAAACTAATAGTAGGAGACAAGTTTGACCATATAAATTGAAGATAATTTATGTTGCCATTTCCTAGTGGCAAAGAAATGGCATTTTTGGCAGTAGTGTAGGACATTTCCATACAGTACAATATTTAGAAAACAACAAAAGCATTAATTTTTTCAGTCAATACATTTAACAATTTTTATTAAATATCCGTGAATCAATTTATGAAAATTGACAATAAAATAAAATTCAAATTATTTCAGTTGTTTAGCATGCATACATCCTACTAAATTCCAATAAAGAAAAAACAATTATTGAAGTGTTACTGATATAGGTGATGTTTTTATTCTCTCCTGGGAAGTATCGGATGCCTTTACAGTTTATGAAATTTGGTGAACTGAGAGAATACTTAATTCTAATGCAAAGTATTATCTCATTAATGATTATCAATAAACATTTACTGAATCTACCACTGTACTTGGAATTGTTATTAATAAAATTCTTCAGCAGTTTGTGAATACATAAAGAAAAACATTGAAGGGAAATTATATATTCACTCAAGTTTGCAGCCTTGGAACCATCCATCTTCTACTTATGCTACCATAACCCCAAAGCCAAATAAGCTGTCTCTTTATTGTATTTCTAGTATCCATCCCCTTCTTTTCCCTGATATAGCAGCAATTTAGACCAGACCTTCATTAAATTTTGCCTGAACTGTTGAAAGAACCTCCTAATTATTTTTCTAACATTGAATCTCTTTCCTTTTAGTTCTATCTCTGCTTCATATAATGAAAATTAAAATTATTGAAGTACAGGTCTGACCATATCAATTCCCTGTTCAGGAACTTTCAATGGTTCCTTACCTCTAGAATGAAATACTAGCTCCTCTGTTTGGTACTTAAAACCCTTCATTGACTTCAAACTATTCTCTCGATTGATTTCACATTTTTGCCCTTCATGTATTCTGGAGTTAACCCAAATTGGTTTCCTTGCTTTTGACTACATGCCATGTCATCAGTTGTCTCTGTCCTTTTTCACAAACTTTTCCCTAACTCCTGAATGCTCTCTCTCTTCAATTCTGTCTCTTAGAATTCCTAACTCCCTTCAAAAATCAGCTTCTGCATCTCTTCCTACATAAGGTCATTTGTGATTTCTTCCCAGATCTTAATACTCTCCTCATCTTTCTGGAATTAGTTTCATTTAATTTGCATATGTTTTGTATTTACTTATCTATTTACATGTGTTCATTTCCTCCTGCCTCCTCTTCTACAGAAAATGGTTAGGGACTCCTTTGTTTCTGTCTCTCTCTTCTTTCATTCTCTCTCTCTCTCTTTCTCTCTCTCTCTCTCTCTCTCTCTCTCTCTCTCTCTCTCTCTCTCTCTCCTTCTTTCCTTCGAACGTCTATTGAACTTGCTTCTAATAATGCTTCTTTGGAGATTAATCATATATGATATAATATGAACTCTCATATAGTATCATGTATGGTAGGAAATTAAAATTTGTTGAATTGAATTTAAAATTTCTTTTATATATGTATACATATAAAACATGTTTTTATGCAAACATCTATTCATAAAGATATATCATCTCTGAACATCAAAAGAACATTCAACTCTGTTATTTATCTCTTCTATTACAATGGCAAAGATTATGCTCTGGGAAAGACTTCAGAAATCATCTTACTTAACCCCTTCATTTGATAATTGAAGAAACTGAGGCCTTGAAGAGGATGTTTTGCAAAAGTTCAAATGACATTATTGAGTATTAAATCAAAATAGCTCCTTTTGCACATTTTAATAACTGTAAGGTCCAAATGGCAAAAATCTATTCAATATGGATGTAAGCTATATAAATATCATCTGAATATGCATACTTATAGCAACGATTGACAGACAGAAACCTGAGGTTGTGATAAAAATGTTTTTTAGACTGTACATATGTTTTCACATTTCAACATTAAGCAGTTTTCACATTTTAAGGAACAGAAATGTTAGAGAAGAGTAATTTTTAGTTTTTATTTTTAACTTCTGTTTTTAATTTTGTATTATTCACCCAATATATTTTATTTCTATAAATGTAATATTTTGTTTTCTGTTATCAACCTAAATGATAAAGAAAATGTATATAATAAAATCATATTAATGATGCACATGAAATAATATATCACTAAATCTGAATCTTTTAAGAAATGAGATGAAGTAATTAAAATCTCATCTTTTTTTTTAATAGAGCATCCTCTTCCTTTCCTTTTTCCCTTCATCCTTTTCCCCTCACTCCCCAACAGCACCTGATTACTTTGTTTACAACCGACCCTTCAGCCTCTGATATCTAAAGCCTAGGACCCATTGATAGTCATTATTTGAGATCAAGATATTGTTTCTTGGAAACAGAATGAAGTTTCTTTGTTTTATTTGGGTTTTTGCTATATTTTCCCCAACTCAGTGCTGTACCAAGATGGCTGAGATATTCAGTAATATTCTAAAATAGTCTAAAGCATGGTTTTTAGTCATTAAACTATGGCTTGTGCAAAGATTGTCATCTAAACAACAGAAAATGACAGCAAGACTATGGCATTCCAGAGAAAGCACAAAGATTTTACCCATTACAATGTAGTTTTATTGAACTGCTTCTGTGTCTGCCCTGCATATTAACAAGAGACAACAACAAAGTATTGGGAGGGGTAAATACCATGTACACATCTGTTGCCTTCTTAGCAGTATAAATGCTTGTTATTAGGGAAAAAAAAATTCCAATGAAAAGAGGAAAAGACTACCAGACACAACTTGCGGATTTGTTCCTATGAATAAATATGACATATTAGAGGAATGACACTGAATCATTATTTACAACATTTATTAATAGAAGACCCAATTCCACTATTCTCTCAGATGGCAGCTTTGGACTGAAGCTCTTTGACTGACAGATGGAATCATCACAAATGGAGGTAGAAACCTTAGAACTGAAAGGAAGCCATGGAAATCTAAAAGAGGAATGCCACAATATTCCTAACTTGGACCAATTTCATGGGATGCTGTCTATAGAGCTGGGGATATGAGTAAGAAAGTTTTTCATCACAGTCTAACCAATTCTGCTGAAGTTTTGCCCTTGCCCTAGGGCACCTGCTGTTTAAGGGAGAGAGGCTAGGTCTTAATGCAAATTCAGTGACTTCAATCCTCTTCTCTGACATTACCAAAAAAGGTGCCTTGGGCTGTTATATATTTAAAAAAAACCCTGATATGCATTGGAGAAAGGCCAATTGTCCCACTTGATGACTGGCTTTTCAAATAATGCACTTTAGTCATTTTTAACATAAATTCAAGATCCAATTTCAGCCCATCCTGAACTGGAAGTTGGAAAGGTCTCAGCTCTGTCAGCTGCTGATATTTCTTTTCCCAGACACAAATCCACAAAAGGTAATGATTCTGAATTAATCATTGAAACACCAAACTATTTGTAAGCAGAATCTCTGAGACTCTAAATTCTCTCTTCAGGGGCTGATGCCTTATGTACCATTGTGGGTTAACAGAAAAATGACAAATATATTTGTGATTTGGTGAATTTGGGGTGAGGAGAACTCTTTTTATGTATTCCTGGGGGAATGGTTCAGTGACAAAAATATCTACTAAATCCCAGCAAGACTGGCTAATTATCCAATCAAAACAAGTCAATTTAAATGCATTAGATACCTTTGGATGGAAATCTTGCCAAAAGAAAAGGAAATTGCAACATCTTCCTTTGTTGCATGAATATTGAATCCTGAACTTTTAATGATGTTTTTGTTTAGCAAGTGTGAAATTAGGCTAAATGACCAGCTAGCTGGTCCTGTAAGTTCAGAGTCTACAGGTGGCTGGTATGAATTAGCTACTAGACCACTTTTTAATACATCAGATCAATATTCTATTAAATGAACCTCTAGGCAGTAAAAGGGCCAAACAATCTCTGAACAGGTCCTTTTCAGCTTGTGACTTTGATAGTGTAAAAAACAAGTTCTGAAAGGTCTCCTGAATGGTTTTGAAAGGGTAAAGTTTCTATTTTGTTTATCTTGAATTTGGGAATAAACATATCTGCCTATCTGTCTATATTGTTCTATATAACATATACCTTTTTATTCCTAATTCTTTCTTGGAAACCTTTCTTTGATATTCTATGGGATCTCTGGTTTCACTATTACAGATGTTCCATCTAATAATGCAGATCACAATCCATCTTTGCCTTCTTATCCTATACAACATTTGCTCATAACTTCACAAAAATCTGTCCTTACTTTATTTGTCTGAACATTTCATGGCTTCCTCAGGATCACATAGGAAATCCATTGATTATTTCTTCTTTTCAGTATCTCACCAATCCAACTCTCTTTTTTCCAATCACACATTTCTTTAGCAATCCAGTTCAAATTAAACCTATGAGGAAATAAGATCACATAACTTTCTGTGAAAGAGTGATATGAGTAATATGTTTCTTTCTCAGAATTAAATCCAAACAAAGTAAATGTGCTCCTTTCCACCCCCCCCCCCAGATCTTTTATCTTAGAGTCCAAGCATAGTCTACCTCTTTCCAATGTGACTCATACCAGTTAAGCAGTATATGGGGCAGAATGTAAAACCGCCAATTCTAATGAAAAATGAAAGGATCAGTGAAGAATATGTGAAGTGGGCTAAAATGTTCTTAAAGTAGCAAAAATAATAACTAATATTTGCATAGCACTTTAAAATTTCTGAAAGCATTTACTGATATAAGTTTATTTGATCTTCACAACAATCCTGTGAAGTAGGTACTTTATCTCAGTTTTAATGAAAACTGAAGTTAGAGAAAGTTAAATGATTTGCTCAAGGTCATGCGGTTAGTTTATAAGGTGGAATTTAACTTGACTTCAAGAATACTCTCTCTATTTTGTGACTTAACTGCCTCTTTTAACTTTCCAGTTTTGAGAATTAATAAACAAAGAACAACCCTTCATCCAGAATCATAAAACCATATTTCTGGATAAAAGATAGTGTTTTCTTAAACTTCATTCACAAAATTTTAATCATCTGAGGTATAAAAATGTTGGCTTCGTTCATAAGTTTATGATAAACATACAAGGAATTTGTTATTCTTTCTTTTGCAATTGAACTATAATGCATGGTTGACTTTAACTCAAATCATAGACCAAAGGAAGACAAACTTTAATGTAATACAAGGAAACAATGAAGTTATCCACTCCATTGAACTCCTGTCAATAGGATATGTGTCCTAAGTTTTTTCCCCCATCTCCTTGTCACTCAGATTTTCAGTCTTAGTCGCACTTGACTCTTTGCTTTTCCTCTGCCTTTCCTATTCTTATTATATTCAATCAGTTGACAACGCTTGTTGAGTGAGGAATTAATTGAAAAATCTGAATCCACCCTTTTCTTCACGTTTCAGCACAATAATATTTAATTCCATTCATTTATCTTAATTTTGTCAATCTTTGTCCAAACGATGGGTTCTCACTTTGTTTCTAACTTCTTGATATAAGAAAGAATGTTACTGTTTCTATATGTGTGGGGTCCTTTCACTCTGCTTTTGTTATCTTTGGGGTAAAAGCTGAGTAGTGTCTGGTGGGTCACAAGAATTCTTTTTCACTACGTCAGCTAAATCTTTCCTTACCAGTACAAATCACAATTATTTTCTTTCCTCCTATTGAACTTACTTCTAATAATGCTTATTCTGGTGATTAATCATATATGATATAATATGAGTGTTGAAACATCTTGACTTTTGCATTATCGACTAGGTTATAAGGTCTAAAAGTACACAGATTGTTATTTTATAAATCATGGATTATCTACTTGCCTAAATCCCAAATCTGATTGACTATATATTAAGTTGTTGGCATATCTTTTGATATATAGTATTTATTCATAGAGAATTTTTTGTTTTAATATCTCATACAATAAAAAAGTACAATTCTTTTTTCTTGACACTACATGTCAGATATATCCTCTTTCCCCAGAACTTCACTTCCCATTCCCATTATTTTCTTGAAAGACATCTTGTTGAAAACCTAGCAATCTGGTTGGTTGTTCTAACTATATTTCATTACAGAAAGTGAAGAAACAGTACTTTTCTCCTCTGATTTATCTTACATTAGTTAAAGTAAGTGGCATGAATCTAAATGAAAGCAATATACTTCTAAGTATGTGTTTTAATATAAATAGAAACATGCAGCAATACCACTTAAAGTTTAAGTAAATAAACACAACTGAAAGTTAGGGGAAAAGATTTAAATAAATTCTGTGGTCTGATTCTTCCCCATGGAGTAGGGCATGCAAGTGTGATGACAGAAGTCTGGTTTACCTCAGATATTTGAAGAAAATACCCTTTTAAATTTCTTGCATCAGTCAAGCTTTTAAATTAAGATTTCATTTCATCTGTGTAATAGAAAGTGCTTTATTGTTTTGAAAATCGTGCCGCTCATTAAAATGTTACGTTCTAACATAGATAGAAAATAGAGCATGGGGAGTTTGAAAAACTTGGTCAGCCACTATGCATGTTTATCTCGTTCAAGATGATTTCAGTTAGCTTTAAAATTTTTTTTTTCCTAGAGTCATCACAGAGGAAAGTCGAAGTCCATCCTCAGAATTCTATTTGTATTATTACTATCTAATGAATTCTGTGGTACAGCAGGTGTCAAATCATATCTGTTGTTTTGCAATTGAGTATGAATAGAAGATGTATTGCTATTGCAAATGAATCTAATATGAATCTAATGAGCAGTAATGAGCAACTGTTTTGTCATTATTGAGGCAACCACTGAGATGCTAATAAACTCTCATTTCTGCTCTTTAGCAAAAGCAGTGACCAGGATTTATAACATGGCCTTAATGTCCCCAAAGCCTGAGGCAAAAGAGCAGTGAAACCCCTAAACTGGGTATAATTTAGTCATTTGCTATATGAGGGTCCTCTTATTTCCTCTTATTAAAATGAACCTATTTTAACGCCTTCCAAGAAGTCTTACATCTGAGAAGAAAAGATGAGGAATGAGTATCTATTAAAGGAATATAAAGCTAAGGAGATGTGCATGTTGCTGGAATTTTCCTTAATGATAGTACAATCATCCTAGACTTTTTTTGGTGGCATAATAAAGCCACATGTAGGCAACTGTTTTAACCCAGTCACTTTACAAATCATCAGCATTACTGAGGACTAATAGATGTAGAACTCTTGTAAATAAGCTTACTTTTTCATGTGGCCATACTAACATAGCAAAGACCCTTGGAGAGATACTTTCATGTGAATAAATAAACTGGTTTATCATAGTTTCTTAAAAGGAGCATCTGTAAGTAAGCTACTATAAATCATGGAAATCCAGTGAACCCTATCAGATCTTGGACTATCCAGCCCTATATTGCCATCCAATGGCAAGGCTAAAAGCATGATTGACTTTTAGAAATTTGATAATTCAGTGAAGAAGCCGCCCTTATTCAAAGATTTATTTTGGAATTTCATATCATTTATATATGGTCTTTTATCCATCTCTTAAATTTTCCATGGTGTTTATATAGATGATCTTGTCAGTAATAGATCATTTGATATTATGATTTCTTTCACAAGATTCATGCTGCCTAAAGAAACTCAGAAGATGATGCTTTGGGGTCTAGAAATATGTACTATAAGCTCCTTGACCTTTTAGTTCTTCCTGACTTAGTTATCTACAAATAGAACCATAGAATATTAGAGGAGATGATTATCCATTTTACAAATTCCAGCTCCCTCATTTTGCACAGTAAGCTTGAATGCCAAAGAGATTATTATAAGACTTGCCAGTTGGTGGAAGAGCCTTCTGATTTCCATCTGCAGTTCTTTCTGATACAATCATCATTTTAATAAGATCTCCTTTTCTTTGCAATTCAAATCAGTTAAATAAATGTTTATTGGGTACCTACTCAATGCTAGGCAGTGTAGTAGAGTGGAGAAAGAATTGGCTTGCAGATAGGAAGACATTCATTCAAATCTCACTACTGACACATGCTGACTTGTGACCCCAGGCAAGACTCTTACTTAGGTTCTCAACAGCTGAAGCAACTCTCTAAAAGTAGAAATTGCATAAAAAATGCCAACCTGCATTGGTATAGGCATTTCCTCATTTGGCTCTCCCAATACTGATTAAATAAGGAATGCCCTTCCCCCCTTCAAATTTACGAACATCAGAATGCTCCATTGCCATATGAACATTATCTTGAGAATATGGAGAAGGCTCCTACTACTCCGGGAGTATTTTTCATGACAACTTTGTAGCTGGGTATTGCCCTATTTTTCACAGGATAGGTAGATATAGCTCACAATTTTTACCTTTTTTTTCTGTTGTATAAAACCAGGCTAGCACATATTATTTATCTCTTATAGAATCCACAAAAGCAACTGACTAATAAATATGACTGTTCTATGATTAGCCTATCTGGGTATAGAAAGTTTAAGGTCATTCTTGCCTGTGAAAACATTTATTTTGCCCTAATTATTAAAACAATTGTAGACAAAGGTACTTCTCCCCTAGCCCAAAGGGCCAGGAAGTTGAGATGAACTTGTTCTGAAAGAGATTGTATATTCCAGTGGAATTCTGTTAGAGGCCATTACCCATTCGAATAGGCATTAAAGCATTATGCTGGAACCTGACTCTTCAACCTTAACACCTGTGTCACTCTTAAGTTGACAAATGTCCAATCAACATAAAATCCTGTAATACTGAGAAGTCTAAATACAGTTCTCTAGGACTGGAGTGGGAAGGGTTATTTAAAGTGATGTAAATCATCACTAAATTCTAATTTATGACACTTCTGGGCCACCTGCTGCTTACGTTGACCTTCCTCATCTTTAGAATGGTCATACAATGAGATATCTTAAGGCTTCTTAGCATGGATGCTCACATCATCTGGGTGACTATTTTCTAGTGTTTATTCTTTGCAGCCTAAAGAATCTGTAACTAACTATATTGCTCATAAATTGAAGTGAAGCAGTGTCCTAGAAATACATCTTATAGTAATTATGGAGGCCTCCTGTTCTCTGTGGTGATCTAAAGAGCAGAAGGGATAGTTAATTGTGCCATGTACATGTGAGTTATGGTTCATTGGGGCCTATTCATTAATGTAGAATAAAATTCCCAACATCCTGTTTAACTTTGGTAAGGAGGGTCTCCTACTGTTAAAAAACATTGACAACTTTTAAAGAAATGCATGAGAGTAATGAACTATGTTTTGAGTCTTTACATTGTCTTGTAGTCACCATGGAGAGAAAGCAAATTAATAGATTGCCCCCAAATTAAAGTTTGAAATATTTCCTGTATGTATACTTGTATCTAAATTTAAGTGTACCCTGGAACATTAAACAAATGCTCTGCAACCCATTCAAGGGTCCAAAGAAATAGTTTGTCATCATTTCTTCTCTCTGTGATTTCTACTAAACATTCAGCTCCTGCTGACTTTTAAGACAACAGAAGTCACATTTTTAAAAGGCTAGCTCATAATTACCAACAGAATCCAAACTCACAAATTTTCCATACTTATTTCTAATATGTGTAGAACATTGGAGACCTCCATGGGTGACTATTTTCATGAACTATGTGGACCTGCAGCTTATATGCTTTAGTTCATTCTTTATATTCATATCCTGAGTGTCTAAACTGAGTCTGACACAAGTAGGCATATAATAAGTGCTTATTGATTGATTGATTTTTCCAGTTAATGCCAATCTTCACTAAATTGAATTTGAATGCATTTAAACAGGCTGAGCCTCTTTCCAATGGGAAGAATATAGGATGAATGCTCTGTGGTGAATTTTAGAAGAACATGAACAAGAGTTACATATACATGTAGGCATGGATGGACTGTGAGCTGTGTTGTTGGAAGGAACTCCTGAAGGAATGATGTCATAGAGTATATTACAGAATAGGATCATCTCAATCTGAAAGACAGAATAAATCTTTCTAATGGTTAATGTGAAAATAATGTCTTATAGATGCCAAAACAATAGTGACATAAAAATAGATGAAAGAATAGCTTGGTTAGAATATCAAAAAAGAAAATAGAAATATATTCAAATAAGCATAATATGACTGAAAATGTAATGTTAATTTTTTTAAAGTTTTCTTTTAGGATTCATAATGAAAATTCTATCCATCTTAGTAGAGAAAACTGATGAACTCTATATGCATATTGAAACATTTTCTTTAACTTTCTTCTTATTTTTTGGCAACATGGCTAATATGGAAATATGTTTTACATGACTTTATATGTATAAAAATAAACTAATTAAAAAAATAAGGTTTCTTTTCATTGAAGATATAAAGATAGTAACTTATTAGTGGTGACCAGACTTGGGGATTTAAGATATATTTTTGCTTTACTGCTAGAATAGTGCTTCTTGGAAATGATGGTCAAAAATAATGACACGGGATAAGTAAACAAAATTTGTGAAATAACAGGGCTGATAAATGTATTCTCTCTCAAGAGAGTATCCAACAGGCTTTATTAGCAGGTCATTCTTTGGAGCAGATATAGACATTGATTCAATTATGACCATGTCTGTTCAGTAGAATTGCAAAGAAGTAATTCTAGCCTCTCTGTTCTGACAGCAGGCAGAAACAGGTCCCACCTACAGCTCTCTGACCTTGTTCTGTCAAAAAATCAACATCACGAATCACCCTTCCCTAGGAGGACAGAAAATAAGAAATCCTTTGCCCTCTGATCAGTGTTGTTCTTGCTGAAGTCTCAGCCTTACCAATCTGCCTGCTACCTACTTGTTTATTACTACCTACCTTAACTAGTTTCTTTGGATTTGGATGTTTTCCACTTGTGGTACTTTCCAGTCTCCTCTTGTCTAGTTGGACTTCCAGTTTTGCTTCACCTTTTCCTACTCCACACCCCACCCAGTTGTCCTTTTGCCAACAGTGAGACATGGAGACTTGCCTATCATACATTTAATTTTATCCACAGAAACAGATTAAGTAGATAATTCAGATGAAAAAGTTCATCTTGAGATCTGGATTAACCAGGATCATTGAAGCAAATATTCACGTAGATTGGTGTTGCAAGTAATTCAATCAACCTGCAGGCATTAATCACTTGCTCAAGAAGAGTCAAACACAACTGAAACAACTGAACAACAAAAAATGTGTGTCTGTATAGATAGATAACTATATTTCAATATAAAGTATTTCTTTTATATTTCGTCAGATATAGTACTAAGTACTGACTATGTAAAGAAAGGCAAAAACATAGTCCCTGCCTTCAAGGAATTCACAATTTATTGGGTAAGATAAAATACAAATATCTAGGTATGAGAAAAAAAGTTTGTATAATATAAATGGAGGGTAATGTCAGAGGAAAGACACCACTAGTAGAGAAAATAAAAGATTCTAAGAAAGGACTCCTGCAGAAAGGGAGCTGAGTCTTGAAGGAAAGCCATTAGGGAGAGGTGAGGAGGCAGAATGTTGTAGGTATTGGGGACAACCAGGGAGAAGGCATCCAATCAGGGAATGGACTATCATGTTGGAGGAACACAAAGTAGGCAATCTGACTGAGTCATAGACTGTATGCAAGGAAATAGAGTATAAAGAGACTGGAAAAGTAAGAAGGTGAGGTAATTAAGGGCTTTAAATACCAGAAAATGCATACAAGATATCCTGTGTCATATGAATGTTAACTAGTCCTTCCCCTCTTTCAGTCCTTGTTTCTGGGCAACTCCCTGTAGATGAATTAAAGTTATGGTAGCATTAGGAAAGTAGTACTTTTTGCTTTATATCTAAGAGATGACATGACTGTATCTTTTTATCAATGTATTTGATGGTGTAAGGACTAAGTTTCACTACCATTTAATAGTTTTTTTTAAATTAAAGAAACTCACAGAAAACAATTCATGGAAGTTTCTGAAATAATCACAAAAAATGCAGAGCAATGGTGTCATATTCTTTAAAAATAGCAGCTTCTAATTGGGGGAAAAATGAAAGATATGAAGAGAATCTTAAATTTTAAAACATAACAAAATAAAATGAGAATAAATTTTACCACTTCTGTAGCTATTATCAGTAATTTATAGTGATATTTGATTTGGAAGGGGTATTTTTGTGTGTGTGTGTGTGTGTGTGTGTGTGTGTGTGTGTGTGTGTGTGTGTGTATTTCTTGGACTTATGATTGATCCAAAAGCTTTTTACTCTTTGCAAGTATTCCAGTGAGTTTTTCCCATTCTTTATCATTTTGTGAGAATGATCAATATATATTCATGTTGTGTTATATTATACTTAAGCATTTGTATCTCATCAAAAATCAGAGATATATCATTGTTAGAAATCTATTTTCTAATCTTGATCTCCAATAGAGTAACCTTCCATATAGAATTCTTCAGCAAGGAGTCAATAGAATGTAAGTGTGTGTGTGTGTGTGTGTGTGTGTGTGTGTGTGTGTGTGTGTGTGTGATTATATATGTATATGTGTGTGAAAAAATATATATATCTATCTATCTCTCTCTAAGCTTTGTGACCCTGGACATCTTATATCAATCTATCTCTATCTCTGTTTGACCCTGGGCAAGGTATATACATATAAATATAGATATAGATGATATAGATATAGATATAGATATATAGATAGATATAGATATATATACACACACAATCCATACATGCACATTTACATACCTTTTATATACATAAATATACATGTATATATATTTGTGTGTGGGGACATGTGTGTGTGTGTGTGTGTGTGTGTGTGTCCCATGACAAGTTATTTAATCCTACTTGCCTCAGTTCCTCATATGTAAAATGATCCAAAGAAGGAAATGGTAAACCACTCGAGCATCTTTGCCAAGAAAACCCCAAATAGAGTCAAGAAGAGTCAAACACAACTGAAACAACTGAAAAACAAAAAATGTGTTTCTGTATAGACAGATGACTATATTTCAATATAAAGTGTTTCTTTTATAATCTGAGTACTTGATGCATTTTAAAACATTTTTCTGAGGAATCCAAAGACTTCACAAGGGTGTCCAAAGAGTCCATGACAAAAAACAGTGTCTTACTCTGCCTCTGTCATTTGAGCTAATGGGAAAAAAATGCTGTGATGAGAAATTTTCTTGCTGATCTGAATGCCAGGACTGAGGATGAGATTGGCCTAACCCCTTGAAAACATTCTTTGGCAGAATGTATTGATTGCTAGAGGCAGAATGATCTGGGAAGTAGAGACTTTACCAAATTAAATACAAGTCCCACATTAGAAAAAGCCCACCTCTCTTTATAATATTCATTCTCTCATTAATTACGAACCAATCAGAGTTGACTTCCATCTCAGGGATGCCCCCTTTTCCAAAGGTATTTCAACATCTAGTGCTGTCCATGCTGGGTCTTTGGTTACCCACTGGCCTTAATTTATGGAATATTTTCTAGCCTAATAAACTATTAATTAGCTAGAAATTGTCTCTCAGATTGTTAATTTATCTCTAATCTAAGCTATGTCACTTTCTATTGTCTGACTTCAGGATGTCAACCAACCTTTCTGGTCTTTAGCTTCCTCATCTTTAAAATAAGGGGGAATGGACTAGATGACCTCTAAGGTCCCTTTCAGCTGTAGATCTATGATCTTTTGACTGTATGAACCTGAAAAGCAGTCAATGAATTCTTTTTATTAAGACCATTTTGCAAATCACAGACCAGATAAACATCAACACTTAATTCTGGGAGATAGAGGATCCTTAAATAAAGTCATCAACCCCTCTGTAGGATCATTTAAGAAAGAAAAAATTTTTTTTCTGTCCAAATGTTCAAACAGTTTTTATCAATATGATTTCAGGAAAAGTGGGGACAGCACCTAGAATTCCTTTTTCCCTTGTTTTTGCACCTCCATTGAGGATAAATTGCTTTCAAGATCAACCCGTTGCCTAATGCATCTAATCCTAATGCAACTCTATTTGTGATTCCTGAGTGACATCAATGGGGACCAAAGTGGTGTTATTAGAAGAATGAGATTCTTTGCCTGAGTTCCATAATGTAGAATGCTATGCTACCCTAAAGGACATTGTGTTGTTAATGGTGAAAGTTAAATGCAACAGAGAGAAACCAAATAACAAAAAAAGTTATCATAATTCTGTTAGAAATGGCATAATTTAAAGGAGCTATGATAAAAGATTTATGTTTCTAGATTCCATGATGGGAAAAAGAAAGGGATAGAGGTATATAACATTTATATATCATTATATAGAATATATAGCATTTATATAAAATCTACTACAATTAAGGTGTGCAAACTGCTTTACAAATATCTCATTTAATCCTCATAACAACCTAGAAAGGT
Source organism: Macrotis lagotis (assembly GCF_037893015.1). Lineage (NCBI taxonomy): Eukaryota > Metazoa > Chordata > Mammalia > Peramelemorphia > Peramelidae > Macrotis > Macrotis lagotis. Next base: position 113,949,297 of record NC_133658.1, on the reverse strand, counting down.
AGGTGTTATTATTATATCCATTTTAAAGTTGAGGACACTAAAGCAAATAGAGATTAAGTGACTTGTCCAGGGTCTCACAGCTGGTTCTAAAGTTGAATTTGAAGTCAGATCTTCCTGCCTCTAAGCCTAGTGCTCTATTTACTATACCTCCTAGATACCTTGAAGAAGATGAGAAATGAAGACTGAAAAAAATCCATTCAATTTAGCAAATAAGAGGTCATTGTTACTTCTTGATAGAGCATTTTGAATGGTGAGGTCATAAACTACATTTCAGTTCAAATCTGGCCTTAGAAACTTATTAGTTGTGTGGCATTGAATAAGTCACTTAACCTTGCTTGCCTCAGTTTCCTCATTTGCAAAATGAGCTGTAGAAGCAAATAACAAAACCAGTTCAATATTTTTGTCAAGAAAACCCTTTGTGGAGTCATAAAAAGTGGAGCAGAATTGAACAATGAGAATATTTTATTGAATGCTTATTCTATGTAGTGAGTGATGTTAGGCATGGGGGGAGTTATCAATATGAATAAAACTCTGTGACTCCCCTTATGTAATTTACAGACTATTACGGGGAAAAGGAAGGCAGCTCTTTATAGAAGAAAAAGTATTGTCTCTGGCATTGGAGGACATTCCTTCAAATCTAACCTTTGATGTTTATTATATTGTGACCTTGAGGAAGTCATTTAACTTTCCTGGGCCCATATTTCTTCCACTTTAAAATGAAGAGATTGGGCTAGCTGGTTTCTGAGGTCTCTTCTAGTGCTAATAAATCTATGACTCTGATTTCTACAGAGATAACTTCATACTACATATGATGACAAAATTCAGGAGCTAAAAGAGTCCTTAGAGGCTTCTGGTTCAACCTGTACCTGACCAAATAATCCTTCTCCAACACCTTCAAGAGGTGATGTACCTTGTCTTAAGTAACCCGTTTTATTAATTTTGTAGTTGCTGTTGTTATTCACTTGTTTTGATTATATCTGACTCTTCATGACTCCATTTGAGGTTTTCTTGATAGAGATCCTGAAGTGTTTTTGCCATTTCCTCCTATTCATTTTATAAATGAGGAAACCAAGGCAAACGAGGTGAAGTGATTTGTCTAGGCCACAGCTATTGAGTGTCTGAGATCTGATTTGAACTTTGAAAGAAGCATCTTCCTGTCTCCAGGTCCCATATCTATCCACCATACCACCTAGCTGCCTCTATTCAGAGATTTAGGAAAATATTTCTCACACCAAGTCAAAATCTGCCTCTTATTAACTTCCATTCATTCCATCCCCCATTTTCTGTCCTAGGACAAAAGAAAAGTAGTATAGAACCAAGAAAAGCAATATGTGTAACTAAAGAAAAGTCAACATGAATCCTTCTTATGCTTGAGTTTTTCAAGTACTTAAAATTAGATATTATGTCTTCATCAGGCTAAATATATTTAAGTCAAATGGTCCTTTGTCCTTACTATTCTTACTGTTCTCTTCTGAGAATGATCTAGCTTTCATTTCCATCCTAAAAAGTAGTTTCCCAGGTTGAACAGAACACTTTAGATGTAGCCTGACCAGTAGATAATATATTAATGACTATTTCCCTGATTTCATAAATTCCTTCTTTCCTGTTACAATCTAGGATAACACTGACTTTTTTGACTGCTGTATCACACTCTTAAAATTAATTGAGCTGGTAATCCACTGAGATCTTCAAATCCTTTTAGGACAAAATATTGCCTAAGTCCACTCTCTCAAGTTGTACTCATCAAGGAAATTTTTGAACCCAATGATAACTTTGACTTTTATTCCTTATCAAATTTCATATTATTTGATATGGTTTATGCTTTTAGCCTGTTCAGATCTTTATTGTTCAAAGTCTTGTCTTTCAAAGTATTATTTATCTCACCAGATTCTGTAACATCATCAAATCTATGAAATCAATGATCTTATACTCTCTCCTTCAACAGAGATTGCAACCTATCCTTGCCTTTTTTTTTGGCAAGGCATTGGGGTTAAGTGACTTGCATAAGGTCACACAGCTAGGTAATTAATACGTGTCTGAGGCCGGATTTGAACTCAGGTCCTCCTGACTCCAGGGCCAGTGCTCTATTCATTGTGCCACCTAGCCACCCCAAGAAGTAGAAATTCAATAGTAGTGGTCTTTGCACTCTTTTTGTGGTGTGATGTGTTCTCAATTGACTATCCTTGGTGGGGGGCTTAACCATGGATGATCTTAGTCCATGCCTTCCTGCAAGTCTTCCATAGAGGACTAAATCAATGTGTCTGAAGCCAACCTCTATGGGTTTTTTTTTTCATTTTTTTGTGAGAACAAGATACAACATTTAGGTTATCTGGGCACAAATGAATGTAAAAAGTATAAAGTGCTTTAGAAATTTGTTTGAAAGAAGAGCTAGTCATGCAAAGCTGTAGAGATAGGAAAGAGTGGACTTGTTCCAAGGTTCATGAATACAGTAGTTTTACTGGAGTATCATAAGGGAGATTAGTATAAGAAAAAAAATTGAAAAGGTAGGTCTTGGATGCATTGTAGCAAGTTTGATTTTCATTAAGTAAACAATTGGGATTCACTGAAAGTTTTGATCAGTGGAGTGAAAGGATTATATCAGATCATAACAATCAGTTGCCAGATCTCATTGATTTGACCTTCATACTATCTCTTACATCTGCCATTTGTCTCCTCTAGCATAGTTACTACCTTTGCTTAGGCCTTCATTATCTTTCATCTAGATTATTGCCTCAGTTTTCTAATTGGGACCAATTTGCAACATGTTCTTTGGCAAATGGCCAATACATATGTGGCCATCCAAAAGGGAACAGTGAGGAATATTTTGAAGTCATCTTAGATCAACTCTTATAAGCAGTTTGTTCAATTTTAAGTGTGAGCCCCTATATGAAAATAAGATCAAAATGGGTACAGGATTTAGACATAAAGGGTGACACCATAGATAAATTAATAGATCAAGAAATACTCTTATCTATCAGATCTATAGAAAGGAGATAAATTTATCATCAAACAAAAATTAGAGTACATTATAAACTGAAAAATGAATGATTTTGACTATATTAAATTGAAAAGGTTTTGCACTTATAAAATCACTGCTGCCAAAATTAGAAGGAAAGCAGAAAGCTGGGAGGAAATCTTCACAACTAGCAATTATGATAAAGGTCTCATTTCTAAAAAATATAGAGAATTGCATCAAATGTATATGGTTACAAGTCATTCCTCAATTGATAAATGGTAAAAATATATGAATGAAGAAATTAAATGAATGAAGAAATGAAGAAATTAAAGCTATATATAATTATTTGAAAAAATGTTCCAAATAATTATTGATTATTAGAGAAATTCATATTAAAACAACACTGAGGTATCACCTCACATCTATCAGATTGGCCAAGATGAAAAAGAGGGAAAATGATCAATATTGGAGAGGTTGTGGGAGGATTGGGAAATTGATGCATTGCTGGTGGAGTTGTGAATGGATCCAGACATTCTGGAGAGCAATATGGAACTATGTCTAAAGAGAAATAAAACCATTCATACCCTTTGATTTAGTAATTCCAATTCTAGGCCTATATCCAGAAGAAATCATTTAAAAAAATGGGAAAAGTCCCACATGTTCCAAAATATTCATAAACAGCTCTTTTTGTAGTGGCAAAGAAATGGAAATTGAGGGAATGCCCATAAATTGGGGAATGGTTAAACAAGTTATAGTACATGAATTCTATGGAATACTATTGTTCTATAAGAAACTATGAATGGTGGGACTCTAGAGAAGTATGGAATGACTTAACAGGATTCTGATGCTGAGTGAAGGGAGTAGAACCAAGAGAACAATGTACACATCCACAACATTGTGAGATGAACAACCTTGGTGGAAGCAGCTTTTCTCAGCAGTTCAGAGAGCTAGGACAACCATATTAGACTGGCTATGGAAAATTTTTATCCCCATCTAGAGGAAGAAAAACAAAACAAAACAAAACAAGACAACCCTTTAGAATCTGATGAATCCTTGATAAAAATTATCACTTATGTATCTCTTTCCCTTAATCCTAATTCCTCAAACTGAATTTGATTAAACTGTAAACATGTTTATCAAAAATATATATGTACAATGCTAACCTGACTGTTTGCCACTGTGGGGTGGGGGTGAGAAGGGAGGGTGGAAGGAAATTTTGTAATTTAAAAATATACATATGCATATGGATGAAAAAATAAATAAAAATTTTAAGTGTAAGCATTTATACTTCAGAATTCAACAAATATTGAAATCAGAATTTGTTTTATTGGTTATTTGGACTTTAAAAATAATGGAAAAATATTAATGCTGCAGATTAAATGTAAAAATGTACTGTGCAAATTTTTTTTTTTGGAGAGCCAGATTTAATTTACCACTATCATTCTGAACCAGAAACCTATTCCTTATACGTGCTTCATGTGATGACTGGTGTTCCATATGCAAATTGTATTTTTCAAATCTTAAAAACTATATAAATTTGAGCTATTACTTTTTACTTCTATAAGCACATATATGATATTATTATTTACTTATATGCGTACATATATAATTATATGTACCTTTAGTAAAATGTATGGTACTTGATGATTAGAATGGCTTTCTTTCTGTCTCCATTACTAATATAGCATTTTACATACACAATAAGAGATTAAAAAATTTACATTGAATTGAAATTAATTGAAATGTGCATGGGATGGATTGAAAGAGAAAAAAAGCTAGAGGGAGAGACATTTAAGTCATAATGTCCTGAACTAACTGTAGGAATGGTAAAGACAAATAGAAATGAAAAATATTGTTCATATAAAATCTATGGATTTTGGTGACTGATGTATGAACTCCCTCCCTTCCTCCTCTCCCTTCTTCCCTCCCTTCCTTCTTCCCTCCCTCCCTGTCTTCTTTCCTTCCTCCCTCTCTCCCTCCTTTTTCCCTTTATTCCTACCTCCATTCCTCCCTCTCTCTTTCCCTTCCTCCCTCCCTCCTTCCCTCTTTCCCTCCCTCCCGCCTTTCCTCTCTTCCTCTCCCTCTCTTCCTTCCTTTCTTCCCTCCCTTCTTCCTTCCTTCCTTCCTTCCTTCCTTCCTTCCTTCCTTCCTTCCTTCCTCCCTCCCTGCCTTCCTTCCTTCCTTTCCTTTCTTCCCTCCCTCCCTCTTCCTCCCTCCCTCCCTCCCTTCCTTCCTTCCTTCCTTCCTTCCTTCCTTCCTTCCTTCCTTCCTTCCTTCCTTCCTTCCTTCCTCCCTCCCTCCTTGCCTTCCTTCCTTCCTTTCCTTTCTTCCCTCCCTCCCTCTTCCTCCCTTCCTCCCTTCCTCCCTTCCTCCCTTCCTCCCTCCCTCCCTTCCTCCCTTCCTCCCTCCCTTCCTTCCTTCCTTCCTTCCTTCCTTCCTTCCTTCCTTCCTTCCTTCCTTCCTTCCTTCCTTCCTTCCTTCCTTCCTTGCTTCTTTTCTGTATATTTCTTACCTTACCTTAAAATCACTGAACAGGTACTGCCTCAGACAAGCTGAGACCTGGGAAATACCTTAGCCAAAGTTTCCCTTCTCATTGGGGTCTATCTCTAGTCATTCTGATCTATATCTTGCCCCAGGACCCAGATGGTTCCAGAGGAGAGAATGAGACTGGTGACTTTGCACAACCCTGACTCACTTAAATCCAATTCACTTGCAAGTCAAGACATTACTTTTTTTGATGTCAATTCATCCTCTTCAAGAACAAAAGACAAATAACAACAACAATATCTGAGTGCAAAGAGTATAACTAAAAAGCTGAGAGACTAGGCACTAGAACAAAGCTTTCAAGGACAATTGAAAGGTAATTTTCCCCAAATACAAGCTGGTTTGGTAAATGGTTTGGGAGTAAGTACTTTGAAAACAAATTCCATTTTAGCAGCATTTATAGCAATGGTGAGTTTTGATCTAAGGACAGCTAAGTGGTGCAGCTAGAGACAGGCCTGGAGTCAGGAAGAACTGTGTTCGAATCCAGTCTCAGACACTTGCTAGCTATGTGACCCTGGACAAGACACTTAACCCTGTTTGTCTCAATTTCCTCATCTGTAAAATGAGCTGGAGAAGGAAATGCCAAACCACTCTAGTATCTTTGCCAAGAAAATCCCAAATGGGGTCAGGAAGAGTTGGACACAACTGAACAAGCAACAAGGTTTTGGTTCTTGGCTCAGTTTATCCCTAATATTTAACCCGACAGTTTCTAACTCAAATCTAGAGAGGGTGATTCTAAATCAACTACTGAGCTCAGACCAGGACAGTGGATGGAAAGAGACTGGTAGTTCGGATTAGGTTGTGGTAGAGTGTCTTCTTTCTAACTAGGTCCCAGTTGAATCTTGTGGTTGTCTGGAAAAATATTTGTGTTAGCACAGATTAAGTAAATTCGTGAGCCACCTAAACTATTCTGGGTACAATTCTTATAGGCACTTCTGAATATCCGCACCTTTGTATGTTATTTTTGGATTTATCCTTTTTGTTCAGAAATAACTCCTTGAAAATGTACACTTTAAAAAATATATAAACACAATTTATTTATAAATGAGAGTATGCTACAGAAAGGAGAAGTGTCGGTGGGGAGCAGATGTTTAGAACCATAAGCTTCAGATAGTGGCAGCCATTGTCTTAAGGTCCCTAGCTTATAGTAAGCACATAAAAAAATCTCTCTTTTCCACCTAAAAGACAGATTCTGATCTGAACAATGAACAGGTTTCCTTGGTGAGAGGGAAGGTTGTTGTTGCTCCCTTTTCAGGTGGTGCTGTTTCCTAGCTGTGGTTTCAGGTTAACAGGTTGCAGATTTTTCAATATTTGATAATCATGTCTCCCCAAATACTCCCTTTTTTCAAGTCAAACATTTCCATTTTTTCCCTAAGGCTTCTTAAGTGAGGTTTGCTTGTGACTTAGCACAGCAATCTCTCACTCAAATCGAATACATGCACTTGTCATGGCATCATCTCCCTGATGCTGTAGTCTTATTTGAAAATGAAAGACAAATCTTATTATAATTATCATATGCTATGGGAAACCAGTTACTACATCATTATGGACATCATTCTCTGATGGTGCTTTTTTTGTCTATGTTCCCCTTAAAATAGAACTAAACCGAGTACTCCCTATGACCAATTTTATTCCCATGGTGCTGGGTACTATATTTATGCTAATATAGTTTAATATTCCATTGACTTTTAGGCCTCTTTCTGTTTTTAAAGAAATCACGTCTCATTCAAAACTTTTTAAAGTCAATATAAATCCTGTTTTTGGTCTTTTCACACTTGTTCTGCTTGTTCTTAATCTGCATCTTCCCTTCCTGTATATGCTATTTGTTTTATTTCTTTTTTGCCCTATATTCAAATATTTACACTTGTAAATTTAAATTTGAATCTTTTCACTGGGGGACATACTTTTGAATTTTGATTCTATTATCTTCCATATTCCTATCCCTCTGCAAACCTTTTAAATTGTCATTTAATTTGCTAATAAAAATATTGACCAAGAATAGAATTCTACAGAATGATATTATTGGATATTTCTTTCTTATTTATTTATTAATTAATAAACTTTAGTATAGGCATTCAACTGAGTGGTAAGTTAAGTAAAGAGTAAGAAGTAAGCAAAAGAAGTAAGTGGTACCAGAAATAGTATTTAAAAGATGATTTTGAAACCAACACTATCTCCAGTAAGCTATAGTACACTGCTTTTGCTTCTCCTTGATGGATAGAAGCCCAGAATGAAGTGTTCCATTTTACGAACTCCTGTTCAATTGATTTATTGTTAATACCTCATAGTTTAGCCATTGTTCTATATGTGTAAGTTTTGTCTTCCTAATTAGACTAACGCTTTAAAGGCAGAAACTATGTCTATTTCTCTTATAGTCCAAATAATCCTTGTATAACATCTTATTGAAAAAGGAGTTCATGGGAAGATAATTTTTTCTTAGATTGTAGGGATTGAAGTTATAGAGAGTGAAAGCTAAGGGTATGTGTGTATGGAGAGTGGAATCTCTGGGTGGGTATGTATGTGTATTTGGGTAAGTCTGAGAGATTTTGAGAAGTTAACTAGATGATTCCAAGTAAAAGATGTTATAATAATAAAAAAAGAATATAATCTTGATCATCTGAAGCTTTACTTGGCTTACTGACCATTTTAGGGAGTGATATGGGATTTTTGAGGTTTCCTTACTGTCACTACTGCCAGTACCTAGAGAATTTATCTCTCCTCTCCTTTCTTACCTCACCATTGACAAACCATCATTATTTACCCTCAGGAGTTTCTTTCTTTAAACTTGGTTATTTACTTACATATTATTATAAGAGTCTTATCTCCAGTTAAAGAAAGATTAATTTCATTACAATCTTACAATGCAAAAGGGAAGGACTAAAAGAGAACCCATGAACTAACAATTCTGGTCTTAACCTGGAGATTTCTCTCTCTCTCTCTCTCTCTCTCAAAGAGGGACTTCACCCAGAATAAATTTCATTATACTATAGATATACTATAATTATGTGTTGATCTAAACTCTGAATTGGAATGAGTTTCACAGGTTATTCTAGCCCAATCCCTTAACTAAGACTCTCTTCTACCACATTACTGACAAAAGGTCATGGCATTGCATCCCTGATTTTGAGGTCTTCTTCCAGAAGGAAAGACAAATAACAAATAACAAACAAGAGGTCATTCAAATTCAATAATTAAGAAGAGACACAGCGTAGTGCAATGGTGTATTACATCTGAAAGAAAGAATTTACAATAAGAATAAAACTTAATTCATTTAACAATAGCATTTATGAAGTAATTTCAAGAATGAGAACAATTCCCCAGAATATTGGGACATCTTTCCCTCATGAAAGATTTACAGGAAGATGGGAAGTTATGAATGGGTTACAGTCTCTATTTTTTTAAATACCTAAATCAGTGAGAATACAGTTTCTTTGGAATATACAAATCACACAGACATACAAGAAATTACAGACACATCTGCTTCATTGTCACTCACTGGGTCCTCTTCTTTGTCTGGTCTTAGTCATGAATCTCCTAGATAGGCAAATATCCCAAATTAGAAGTTCTTGAAATTTTTCATTTTTTTAATTGCATCAGGAAACTACAATTTAGGGCAAGCAAAATATCTTTTACGGTATCTGTAATGAATATCAGATAAAGGTAGATGAGGGGTTTGGTGGAATGATTTCGGAGCCGAAGATGTAGTCATGGTTATTCATCTGTCTTTCTAGCTGTTCTCATCCATGTGTCATTATTCCTCTGGGCAGAATGACCTGACATAACCAGTATAAATCAGGGGGAAAGACTCCTGGACCTGGAGTGAGGACAACATGGTTTTGACCCCAGCTCTGACACCAACCATCTGTGGTACCTTGGGGAAATCACTTAACCTCCATGGGTCTCATTTTCTTCATCCTTAAAATTGGATTGAAGTTTGAAATATTCTCTTGCTATTTTCTAGTGATCTCAATATTGTGGCTTATTTTTGACAATATCGTTTTGAATCTTTTTTTCCCTTCTTTTTTGTGATGGTATAGAGAAGGCTACTATACAGTTCTGAGTGATACATCTTAATATGTTTTTGCCTCTGCTCTGGCCCTCTAGAGGATCATTTACCCTGAATAATTCTTTTCTTTCAGCTATGTATGACATGCTGGTTTCCAACAAAAGATGGGTCATGTTTATCTGTTACACTGTCTATGGTTCAGTGATCTCCTTTGCAGTCCAAGGGGAAACATAGGAAAACTGAACCATATCACAGGAAGACCTGGTGTATTAAAGTTCACCAAGAATTCTAGATGAGCTATCACAGAAAACAAGGGGGAGTGAAAATTAGTCTGAGTTGATTTCCCACCCCATTTAAAAAAATTGTTCTCCTGTGTTGAAAGCTCCTATGTCATTCATGTTAGGTTCTGTATTACGAATGTGACATGCCTATGTCAGGGGATGACCAGGGTCAAGAACATGACCTATTTTTATTTTTATTTTTAATAGGAAGAGAGTTGCCATTCTTTTCTAACACTGGAAGATTCTTTCAGTTTGGGGCTTTGCAGCCTACTCTTTGTGAACATTTCACATCTTTTCCTTTGATTAGCCTTGTTAGACTTCAGACCTCCTTGAACTTTAAACCTCATTTTCAGCTATCCCATTTAGAGGTTCGAATTGTAGTGATCTGTAATGTGATATTATTAACTTAGTGATCCTTGGGCCTAATAATTATTATTTTAAAGTTTTCCATTTTTCCAGTGCCCCCACCCTCAAAAACCTCTCTCAACAATAATAGGAAAAAAATTCACTCCTTTCAAGACTGGCACTTTTTTTTTTGAAAACTGAGTACTTTAAATTTCAAATCTGATTCATTTCAAGGAATGTTTCTTGACCTACAATAATAGAATCATGAACTAAATTCATTGTATATATTGAGTCTTTCAATCATTTAAACCCATTTTCCTCCTTTTCCTCATATGTAAAATGGGGATTATAATATCATCTACTTCATATGAGATAAATATAAAGATATAAAATAATTAAAAAGAGCAATAGGTACAATATAAATGCTAGCTATGATTTATTTATTTATTGAACTTTGAACCTCAAGTCTTTGGTCATATGAGAATTTTTGGTTGATCATGATTGATCATTTGGTGGCAGCTAATTTGATTTGACCATGAAGTTGTTTGGGTTATCTCTCATACTTGCATAATTCTCTCCACTCATATGGCTACCATTCTAATTAAGTGCCTTTTTATCCTCTCCTTGCATATTGACTCAGTCTTTTAATTGTTTTCCTTGTCAGCCTCTCCTCTTTTCACAACAGCCAAACTAATATAATTAAAGCATAGCTATAGCTATGTCACCATTCTGCTTAGGAATATTCAGTAGCTCACTTTTATTTCCAGGATAAAATAAACACTCCCCTGTTCAACTTTTAAAGCTCTTCAAAAATCTGATTTCAAGTTCTCTGTCCAGATGAATTACACAATGCTCCTTTCATGTCTGTGTTTCAACTAACATGACTTATTTATTATTCCCGTATACAACATTCAGTTTGTGTCTGTACCTTTGTCTCTCCTACCTGTAATATTATACCTCCTCAGCTCTACCTTTTCTAATTCCTAGGTTCTTTTAAAGCTCAGTTTGAGAATGGATTAAGATCTAAAAGAGACCTAAAATCATTTTGAATTTATTTCATTATTTTTACTTATCTTTTTATGTGTTTCTTCCAAGGAGGATTATATGATGGTTCTATTCTTGTTTCTAAATCCTCTGCCCAAAGTATAGTGCCTGGGACATAGTAAACACTAAATGCTTACTGATTTGAATTAGATTGGCCTTTTAAATGGATTAGAATTTCAATTTAAATATATTTCAATCTGTTTAACAAAAGCAATAACAATTTAACGACATATTGCATAAAGAGTTAGCCTCAGAGCCAGATGGAACTGGATTCAAATTTTGCCTCTGATACCTACCGGTTTTGGTAATTAAAAAAACAAAAAACAAACCTCTCTTGCTTTAGATATATTTTAACTTCTCATAATACTCTCTAAGATCACAAGTTTCAAAGAAGTTTCTGACTTGCCTTGGTATAGGATGGTTCCTCTTTTTTGGAAATTATAGTTTCAGTCCTTATCCCTAAGAAAAACTTATAAGAACACAAGCAAATTGAAGCCAAGAATGGATATAGTCAGAGACAGAGTTCAACAGAGGTGAAAACTAGTATGTGAAAATTACTACCAGAATATCAAATTGAGATTCTCAAGAAGTCTGGAAGTTTAGAGGCAACATAGTGAAGTGAGGTAGGAAGAATTTTTACATTTTTCCCAAGAAAACACCAAGTCTCCATTCTTGAACTTAAAGCTCCAATGGAAATGCTTCCCCCACCCCATTTTACTTTAACTTCCTTTCATCATCTGGCTACCCTCTTATTCAATTTATGTTTACTAAATCTGGATCTTGGAGGAGTAATGATTGCTTAAGAAAGAATCTCATTAAGATATATATTCTTATGTTTAAAAAATAACTTATTTTCTTCTCTTCAACCTTCTTCAACCCTCCCAGTTTCCTGCTTTCTATATTTTTCCAATCAGTTTCAAAACAGGGTTATCCTTGCTTCTTCATACACAAAAAAATGAAAAAAAAAACTCCCAAAAGATATATGTGCTCTTAGGTTTTTAATTTTCTATAGGTATACATTTCAAGTTCTTGTCACTTCTATAGTTTAAAACTGTTTTCATGAACAAATTTTGATATTGATCTGAATTTTTAATATATTAAAGGAATGATTTGCTTATGCCAAACTTGACAGCATTTCAGCTCATTCCATAAAAAAATAAAATAAAAACACAAAACCTCTCTTGCTTTAGGTATATATTAACAGATTTAAGAAATTTCAGAATGTAAATTTACTTTAGAAAAATAGTATATTCCTTTTTAATTTAAATTGTTCATAAATATTGATTTAGTCTTTATGTATAGGACATTTTGGTTAGAAATGGGAATTTAACGACAAAAACAAACCTTTAAGGACTTTACTTTTTCTGTTTTTGTTTTAGACCCGAGAATTTTTGTCAATTAAAAAATTCTCTTCTTTTATTGCTACCTTCTGTTTTTAAATATCACATATATTTGCAAATATACCTTTCCAATCCTCTACTTTTTGAGCTATTCCTTTTAATAAAGCTTAAAACAGGAAGAGGAAATAAAGCAGTTAAGCAAAATTTACTGATATAGCAACACTTTATAATGATATATGAAGTATTCACATCCATGGCAACTCTAAAATCTTTCTCTTCATGTCCAGTTTACTATCTTCCACTGCCCATTAGACAGTTTGAACTGGCTATCCTATAAATATCTTAAACTCAACATTTACCCAATCGAATTTATTATCTTTCCTCCAAACCTTCTCCTTTGCCTATTCTCTTTTGCTGTCAAGGGTACCATCAACTTCCCAGTGACCTAGGCTCATAACCTAGGGGTCATTCTTGACTCTTCACCCTTTATTATCTACTGCATCCAATTGTTGTCAAATCCTGTCAAGTCTAGATTCATAACATCTTTTGTACATGTTCCCTATTCTTTTCTGCCACCACCCTGGTGCAAGGTCCTTATTACTTTCATAACTATAGCAATAGTCTGCTAGTTGGTTTCCTAACCAGTCCATCCCCAGCACAGCTATCAAATTGATCTTTCTCAAACAGATCTGACCATGTCATCCTTCATCCCCATTCAAAAGACATCAATTGTGCCCTATGATTGAAGAATCAGATATAGAATGTCCCTGCCTTTCACAACTCTTCATAGTCTGTCCCTTCTACATGTTCAGTCTTCTTATACTTTTCTCTCCTTGTGTAATCTGCTATTCAATGGTACTTCATCACCTGACTGGAAGAGCTTTCCTTGGCTATCCTTCAACACCTGAAGGATTGTCCCTCACCTTTATTCCTAATTTCTCTGATTTCCTTCAAGTCCCAACCAAAATTCTACTTTCTACATTGTTTTTAACCAATGCACTTTAAATTTACCTCCTACTGATTATCACCAATTTATTCTAAATATTGTGTGTACAAAGTTGCCTGTATGTCTTCCTCATTAGATTATGAGTTCCTTCAGAGCAGAGAATATTTCTTGCTAAGTACTGCACTGACTGTAGTCCTTCTGATTCTGCTTACTGCACTGCATCAATTTATGTAAGCTTCTTCATGCTTTTCTGAATTCATCATATTTTTCATCTATTTCATATATATATATATCAATTATAGTAATATTCCATTATATTCACATCAAAATTATTGAGTAATTCTCCAGTTTGTGGGTATTAACTTAGTTTCTACTTCTTTGTCATCACAAAAATTATTTCAATATTTTAGAGTATACAAGAACATACTTTTCTTGTCTTTTATTTCCTTGGGAGTATATAGATAGCAATGGGCTCTCTAAGTTAAAGGTAATGGACATTTTAGTTACTTTTAAAAAGTAGAATCACAAATTGTTATTAATAATATTTTGAGACCAATTCTCAGGAAGAAGTTTCATTCTATTGGGATGCAGGGATAGGAAAAGAGATATGGCATGAGTCAATCAGTGAATGCACAAATAAATACAAAGTAATTGGAAGAGCACTGCCACATGGGGATTTGGAAAGGATCCCATAATGGATGACAACTGAACTGAGTTGAAGAAAGTCAGGAATTCCAAGAGGCAGAGGAGAGAAGAAATGTCATTCAAGGGATAAAGGACAACTTTATATAAAGTCATGGAGTCATGAGGTCAGGAGAAAGAAGGTCAGTTTGTCTGGCTTTGACACTATCCTCACTGGAGCTCTTTAGACAAAGGTCAAATGAGTGACCACTTATTGGATATAAAGACATAGAAAGGGTTCTATCAGATATGGAGCTTGATTGGGGGTCTCTCAGTGTCGACAAATTCTGAGATTATGTCATTCTGCAAATGCAATAATTATTTGGTCCAATCTGTATCTAAACCAGAGGTTCTTAAACTTTTTTGTATCCTAGATCCCTTTGGCAATCTGGTAAAGAACCCTTTTCAGAATAATGTTTTATGCGAATAACATAAAATACAAAGGATTACAAAAATCCAATTATATTGGAATACAATTATGAAAATATTAAAACTTTTTTACTGAACCCCACTTAAGAACCCTCTGATCAAAATAGATAACTTTTCTACAAGTATAGACAGGGTAGGGATATTTGGATTATAAATCCCAAATTCCAGCATCAGCTTCTTCATCCCCTCACTATCAACTGCACAGAAAATGTATAATGTCTAAGGCTATTTATCTATGATAAATATTATCATATAGAATTATGAAACTAGGGTGGGTCATGGAACTAAACCTTTAAATTTTCCATATTAAAAACTGAGGCCAAAAAAAAGGTGTGACTCGCTCCGGTTCATATAATTTGGTAGTGGTAGAGCCAAGATGAAAATAGAGTCCAGTCCTGATGGCAGAACTCTACATGACGTTATTTAGCATACTTCTTTGTTTCTTAACTGGTTTTCCCCTTGATTTGGGGATTGACTCTGCAATCACCAAAGAGAGGGTAGTGGTAACCTTTCTATTTAGAGATCATTAGACTGAATCTAGATGTGAAGAACATATATAAAAACAATAATTGAAAGGTTGGAATGGATATATTTTATATTGTGTGGTGGGGGGAACTGGCCCTGTTGAAATACAGCACTTCTTCCCAGGCATAGAGTTGATTACCTGGGATAGGGATTAAAAAAGAAATTGGAGGGTTATGACAACTTGTTTTTAAATATCCCAAAAGATCTACCAGAATCTCTACAAAGTCAGTAATTTACCAAGCTCTCATTAACCACATTATGAATTAGATTGGACCAGATCTGTTAATTCAATGGAATAGGGAATATCCTAGTGGAGAAACTTCCTCATTCAATGAAGGTCAGCACTCTGTTTTTCACTTATAGTCTTATAGAATTGCCAAAGAGCATTGAAAGGCTAAGTGATTGCTCCATGGTTACTCAACCAGTATATATCAGAGATTAAAAATGAACTCAGGTCTTCCTTCTCCAAGGCTAGCTCTCTATCCCTTGTACCATGCTTCCTCTCATAGGTGACTGAATCATATCTATCATAAAGAAATTAAATAGGAAAGTTTATGAGTTTTAGGGCAGGAGGCAGGGGTTCTTTTTTGACCCCATGATGTTCTCCCATCAAACCAATTCTTCTCTCCAAGTAATTATAGCAATTTAAGGTTTGCAAAGTACTTTTATACATCTTATTTTGTTTTCACAACAACCCTGGGACATAGCCCTTAATATCTCCATTTTTCAGAGAAGGAAACTGAGAAATAGGTTAAGTAATTTGCCCAGGTTCACACATCTAGTATCTGAGGCTGGAATTAAACAGCTCTTTCTAACTCCAAATTTCTATCTACTATATCACCTAGCTGCTCCTGAAACATATCAATTCCTCCCTATTCTTATCTGCCTTTGAAGATTAGAAGATTTTGAAAGGATGTAAGATTAGTGAGAAAGAGAAGACAGGGAAAACAAGAAAAAAACTATTCCAAAATAGTTTACGCTCATTAAGAAGTGGAGGAAAGTGATTAAAATTACAAAAAAGAAAAAGGATGTTACTTCCTTTTTATTTCTCTTCCCCACTATTTCAAAAACTGATTACTGGACATTTTGGAAAAGTTTATAATAATATAATTTTATAATATATATAAAATATATAATTTTATGTGAGTATAACTATATAAAGTTAAAATTACAAATTATAAACTTTTCCAAAATGTCCAATAAACAGTTTCCATGTTCTTTGATTCATGCGTGCTGGCCATGGTCAATGACTTGTTATTCTGACCTAAGCTAGATCTACATATCTCCAAAAACAAAAGGAAGAAATTCATTAGTTATCACCTGAATGTTCTGTCCATGTAACATATAAGTGTTTGAAAACCAGAAAGTTTGTGATAGGATAACTTAAAATTTGAATGATTAGATACATTTTTCATTTCTTACCCACTTTTTTGCTCCACCTAAAGATTATAATTTGATTTTTGGAAAGGATATTTTGTTTTTTGGGTTTGGGAGTTTTTTTTTTTTTTGGTTAACAGTCAAATACTCTGCTTATGTTACCTAGTTTTCAGTGGGTCACCATAATGATAGCACCTTATGGTTTACAAAGCACTTTCTCCCACACCAACCATTTAAGATAAGTCAATTATATCTTATTGGGGAAGCTTGTTTCTCTTATAAGTTTTTTTATACTCTCCAGCAAGTTGATAGCTTCTGATTCGGTCTGCCTATTGTCCTCAGAGCCAGCATTTATGCATCCTTCTGGGCATCCCTTTACTGCCAGCTTCCTGGCATGAATTTAGGTTTTAATTACTTCTATAGTCCCATGGAAGATTTTTTTTCTCTCTCTGAAACATCCCATTAAACTAGCAGCATATTCTTAAAAGTAATTCCAGGAGGCTGACATGTGTTATTTCTGTCTGTGTTTTTGGATGTATCTTTTCCCTTTGTTTTTCTGTTTTTTGTTTGTGGTTTTTAAATTTCAGGGGTAGTTTGTCCTTGATTGACCCCTTTCCTCTGGAAAACAAGTTATACTTACTTTCTATGATTTTTCCATTAGATATTGAAAGCAGTACCTGCCAGGACCCCATTGAAGTTGTCAGCCCCAAAAGCCAAAATTATTAGGCTTCAGGTTTGTTGGAAAAACTCTCCACTTGTCAGAAGAATTGAATAGATTTAACCATCACCAGGAAGTGGAAGAAGGTGGCTGGAAAAATCATACTGTGAATCTTTAAATAGGTGAAATCAGGTATACCAAAACTAGCCATGAAGGGAGCAAAAGTATTCTCACAAATACATAAACACACATATAGATACTTATATACCTATATGTTTAGTTACAATATTTAGTGTTTTTAATACATATAGATATATATATATATATATATATATATTTTGTCTGCTTTCTATGATTTTTCCCCATTAGCCAATGAATGCAAATACTTACTTAGATCCCAAGGAAGTTTTAATCTAAAAGAGAAAAATTTGTGGGGAGAAGTATCACTCTTTAAATAAATAAATAAAATAGAAATTTATATATTTATAAGGAAATACATACACACACACACACACACACACATACACATCTATAGACAGAGTGGGAGAAGACTAGAGGCAATGTATTTGAACAAGATATGCATTTCTAGTATACTTGATAAGCTGATATTCAGTTTTTTTTACTTAAAGATCTTTAGTGAGGAAAAATTGCTAGCTCTTGAAGTAGCCCATGCCAGGACTGTTCCAGTTCCTAGAACATTCTTCTTTACTCAAGCCTAAACTTGTTTCTTTGCAATTTCTATTCATTATTCATAGTTCTCCCCACGAGGAAAAGTAAAAATCAAATCTCTCTCTTCCATTTGACATTAAATATTAAATGTTACCATATCACCCCTAAATCTGCTTACTGCATTGATATTTGCATAGGGCCAAAGATTTAGAAGTAGAAGTGACCTTAGGGGTCATTGAATCCAAACCCTTCATTTTATAGATGAGGAAACTGAGACCCAGAGAAATTAAGGGTCTTGCCTGAGTTCATATGTATAGTCAGTAGCAGAGTTGTGATTCAAACTCTGTTTCTTTTAATTGTTACCCAGATGAGACAATCTTTAGATTCTTTATTTAGTTACTTCCCCTCATTTAGCTACCTCCTACATCTTATACTTATGAAACTGATTTTTTGAACCTAAATTAACACTGCATTTATCCTGTTTAATTTTGTCTGATTCAATTTGTTTCAATTTGATCTATTGTTTTAAGATGTCAAGATCTTCTTCCTGTTAACTAACCTCCCTAGGTTAGTGTCATCTATAGATTTGATATGTTATGATATAGGATACCTTCACTCATGTCATGGAAAAAATGCTAAATGTTTCAGACCAAGCACAGATCCCTGTGAAAATTCACTGGAAATTTCCATTCACATCAATATTTACTCACTCACAACTACTCTTTTTTGTTTTGTTTTGTATTTTTGCAAGGCAATGGGATTAAATGGTTTGTCCAAGGTCACACAGCTAGGTAATTATTAAGTGTCTGAGGCTAGATTTGAACTCAGGTTCTCCTGACATTTAGGGCTGGTGCTCTATTCACTATACCACTTAGCTGCCCCTCATGACTACTCAGTCTCAGTCATTAAATCACCTCTGGATCCATCTAATTTTATTTTCATTTACTGTACATCTCACTATATTGTCCACAAGGCTAGCATGAGAAATTTTATCAAATGCTTTGTAGGAATGTAGATTGAATTACACTTACAACATTTCTTTGATCTCCTTGTCAAAATAGGAAAGGAAGTTAATCAGGGATGTTATGTTGTTGATAAAATTGTATAATCTTTTTGTAATCATTGCTTCATTTTCTTGATGTTCACAAACTATTATTTTATCTTCTTTTCCCTCTCCTTTTTTCTCCTTCTCCTTCTTGTTCTTCAAGTGACTCAACTTTTATAAAGGTAGTCCCAAAAGTCTTGGTGCAGTTTAAGCTTTAAGAGTAGGTAGGGGGGGCGGCTAGGTGGTGAAGTAGATAGAGCACTCGGAGGCAGGAGTACCTGAGTTCAAATGTGACCTCAGACACTTAATAATTATCCAGCTGTGTGGCCTGGGGCAAGCCACTTAACTCCATTTGCCTTGCAAAAACGTAAAAAACAAACGAGTAGGTAGGAAACTCAGTAGATAGAGCCCTGGACTTGTACTCAGGAAAATGACTTCAGATCCATTGCTACATATTTTACTAGCTATGTGACCCTGAACAAGTCACTTTACTATTATTTGCCTCATTTTCTTCAAGCACAAAATGGGCATAATAGTATAGCTTTGACCTTTTAAGGTTGGTGTAAGTATCAAATGAGATAATATTTCTAAGGTACTTAGCACAGTGACCAAAATATACTTAGGTACTCGATAAATATTAGCTATTATTATAAAGTTTTAATAGAATTTAATTGCATTAAGACTTTTGAGACACTATGTATCTACCATTTCTTTCAGTATCACAGGATATATTTTTTCCTCTTGTCTGAATACATCAAGAGCCACTAGGTGCTCTTTTATTATCTTTTCACTAACTCTATCTTTTACTCTTTTAAGTCTTTTTTAATATACTGTCTCATCTAATCAAAGATTTATTCTTCTAGATAAAATAATACTTCAATTCTTTAATCTTTGATCACATCAATATAGTTATAATGCAGATTGCAACCCATTCCTGTCTTCTTATTAATTATTGTTAATTATTCTTGTTCATTTTCTCTCAAAGATCTTCAATATAATGGAGTTTTGTTTGTTTGTGACAAAAGAAACAGAGGTGTAAAAATTGTAGTTCTGCTTTCGCCTAAACCATAGATGATCATCAAAGTGATAAATTTAAACTATAATAATATGGATATATGATGTTGCAGTTACATGGAACTGCTTCTGAATAGGTAGGACAAGGTGAAGAGAGGATGTTAGAAGAGAGAGCTAGGGAAAGTAAAATTAGTTATATTAAATTTAGCTATTCTTAGAGACAAGAAGGTAATGGAGAATTTATGAGAAATGCTTGTATTCCTCCTAGATTGGGTGCTGCTGATTGTCCTTTCATTCTTGAAGAAGACTATGATACCATGGAGGTGATGCCATGACAAGCACATGAATTGGGAATACTATGCAAAGTCACCAAATTTATTTTCTCATCCAGTCCAGTGACCAAATATGAATCAGGACAACAGGAGATGGCTCTGGATGTGAGGTAATTAGGGTTAAGTGACTTTCCCAAGGTCACACTGTTAGTAAGGGTCTGAGGAAGGATTTGGACTCAGGTCCTCCTGACTGCAGGGCTGGTGCTCTATCCACTGCACCACCTAGCTGCTCTTTATTTAGATTGGTAGAGAATGCATTGCAGTCAATGCAGCATACATAAGCAACATCTGGCAAGACCCGACTTTTTCTCATTTTTTTGTGGTTCAGAGTAATCTTCATTCTTTAATGGGTTATAGAGAAATTATCAGAAATTTTTCAAAATGCATAGTAAAAATATAAATACTTTGAGGACATTGTTGACAATGGATCTTTTCAGACTGACATTTCAATGAGTGATGAGGCACTACTAATGAAATAGAAACCAAATAGTAAGAATTAGTATACTGGAGCAATGTTCTAGTCTTCTCTTCTGCCAGATTCCACTAAAACATCAAGATATTCTCATGTGCCTGAAAAATTAAAAAAAAATCTTTAAAAGAAATTCCCTTTATGTGTATGAGTTAGCAAGCAATACAACTTCCTATTGAGACCATTCAAGGATTTGCCTAGCCAGGGAAATAAAGATCTTTATACTTTCTGCATCAAGGTCCAGTTTAAGAAAAAAAAGAGAGAAACTATGGAAATGTGAATGGAAACTAAAAAAAGGATACAGATACTAACTTCTAATTATTCTTGAAAATTGATAGACACAGAGGTATTGAATGCTAGCTATTATTATTAATAAAGTGATAACCCAGGAGTGTAAGTCTAATAACTGAATAAATGTGAACATCACAATGAGATAGCTGCATGGTTGGTTGCTAGAAGTGGTAACAAAGTTCAGCAGGTATGGGTTTAGGCCCTTTGACTGCATAGACAATAGGCTGTTGAACCTGGGAGGTACAGAGATTAGGAAGTCTAATTATCCTTCGGTGATTTGTTAGCCATTTTGCTGCCCTGGACAGGGGTTCTGAAATGAGGTGAAAAATATAAGCATTGATTCATTGTGTATGAGTTTTGGGAGATTTTGTTCTGGATTTGTACTCTTTGCTATAAAATAACTAAGTTTCCCACTTCCCCCCTCCTTCTCCTTCCCTTCCTTCAAACAATAGTGTAGGAAAACGAGTTGAAGGAGTATAAGAAAATGAGTGGCATGGAGGAATCAGAAAAAGGTAAGCAAGAGACAGTATAAAGTCAGAAACTGGAGAAAACAAGATTGAAAAAGACAAAGTCTTAAGTCATGATGAACTAATAATAAAATTTTCCCTTCTGATGATTTTTACAAAAAGTGAATTTTATCATTTTTATAAGAGAATGACAAGTCCTTTAACCACTTGACATAGTTTTCTTTGTTTGTGAAAATTGAGGTTTACAATAGATTACCTTGATGGTTCCTCTATTACCTTAATCCTATTATTCTGTTTTTCCTCTTTTTAAAAACACAGAAATATTCCTCTATCATGCCATTGTCATAAATTTTGATTGCAATTATAAATCATCAATGTATTTCTACAGATAGGCTGCCATCTTTGCTTACTAGTTCATATCTACTTTCCCTTTCCAGTTTTGCTAAGTGAATCTCCTGGAGGGAGATTTCTATGGAGGGAATGAAATTTTTATGCTATCTTTCATGAATTCATCATTCTCTTTTTAATCTGTTATTCTATAATGATTATTTTTATTTCTAAAAGTGGGAGGGGCAAGCAGGCTTAATGACACATCCCTTTAATTCCTTGATAATAGAGAAAGCTGAAACTGAGGAACCATTGACTTTGGAAATTATGAACTGGTGAGCCTCTAAGTATCAGAAAGACCATGAGATTATCTAAGGAGAGTCTAATCAGTCCAGAATGGAAGTGGGGCAGGTCAGAGCTCCTAAGCTTATCCATAGAAGGATAGGGTCAGAGAATGACTTTTCCATTGCAAACTGTCTCAAAGACAAAAATTAAACAGATAAAAATGGGAATGTAATTACATCTGACAATTTTCCATTACCTTTGCCATAGTCTCTTTGAATAGATTTTTCTAAGTTCCAAATTAACATGTCATATTTAGGATTAGGATTATTGGTTTTGAATAGGTATAGACCTAGTCTAACTCCTTCATATTTAGAACCTGACTGTGTAATCATATGGAAATCACCTAATCCCTTTTAGCCTTAGTTCCTTCATCCAGAAAGTGGGGGGGGGGATGGTAGCTATAGAATGAAATAATGTAAATAAAACACTTTGCACATGTTAAAGTACTACTATATGGGGTATCCCAGCAATCTTTGTATAGTTTTAAACTTTAATTAATATTAAAGATAATCAATATATCAGTATTGTATAAATGTCATATATATATATATATATATATATATATATATATATATATATATATTGTATTAATGTCAGTTATAATTACTACCAAAACTGAGACCCAGGGAGTTTAACTGACTTGTCCAAGGAGATAAATCTAGCAAGTAGTAGAAACAGTATTCAACCTCAGATCTTTGAACTCTAAATATACTGATCTTTCCACACTACTTCTCATGTCCTTGGAGTCTAGAGAAATACAAAGCTATGGCTGCAAAATTTATTTTCAATTTCAGCCTCATTTCTTTTGGAGCCTAGGCCTGAGGTCTGGAGTTAAATTTTACGGCTATTATTATGCATCCTTAAGCTGGGTTTAATTTGCCTTCTTCCACTTCAACCACACAACCTGCTTCTGATCAAAAATGGTAATGAGCCAGCATCAGGGAAATGGTATCTATGCACTCTCTTTATCCTAGTACAGAGTCACTGTTCTGGAACCAAAACGATATTCACTCTCTCCCTAATGACAGAAGAGATAAACCCAGAAAGATATTTTTATATGAATTAATGGAAATTACACAAATTGAAGACATAACTAATGTCAATGTAAATATAAGTAGATACAAAATATTTAAAGGATCGTTAAAGCACATAAACCAGACTATTCATTGGGCCACAATTACTAATGGCTCACTAACTTCAGGTTATATTTTCTTCTGCAGCTAGTTTTCTCCATGTCACCTTAGAAGTTTGTCTTGATGGAAAATAACGGTGGGAATTGGAGAAAGGGTCCTCCACCTGGTGGAAACGAGGATTTGCCTAAGCTTACTTCTTGATCTGTCACCCCTGGCTAGTTCTTTGTCTTCTAAAATGTAGGTGTTTGGGGGATGTAGAAAATTACCTTGTCTGCACTTTTCATGGCTATGTGGTATTAAAAGACAGTAAAAATAGACAACTAACAAGGGAACATCTTTCCAAGAGGGCAAAGAAGCATTTACACCAGTGGGAGCTGCCTTCCCCTCTTTTTCCTTCTCTCCTCTTCTCTCTCTCTTTCTCTTTCTCACCTACACACTCACACACACACACACTCTCACACTCAACACCCCAACCCATAAGGGATCAATGTCCCTGCTGGGTCCTGTTCCCGCAGAAGTCACCCGTGAGTTCTAACAAAACCCCATCGTCCGTGGCCTCCTGTAGCACACTCTTCAGGACAAGATGAACACATCCCCCCCTAAAATCATGTTTTCTTTGCATCCGAACTGAAATAGCATTAAAGGGGGAAATGGGAATTCAGAGCTGCCAGCCCCAGTATCTCTCCTATCAGTTCACCAATAAGGCCCGGTAGGGACCTGCCGAGCCTCTGGATAAATTGTATTTTCCAAGGGTTAATTAAGCTGTCTTGAGCTTCTGCATGAAGGAGAACAAACTGGCACTTGCAGCGGTTTCTGAAACCTGCTGTCGACATTGCAGTCCCTGCTGCTTTTAGCTGTATCGATCCGATGCCTGACCTGTGAAATCCTTGATGGCTGCTAACACTAGAAGCTTACTGGAGCTTTCCCAGGGAGCTTCAGGACAGCTTGTGTAGTCAAGTACAATTACCTGTCCCTCCAGGAGAGCCAATTAGTTCACAAAGAGCTGGAGCAGAACAAATGTTTTGTGTGTGATTTAGAATCCTAAAAAAGAAGGGGAAAAAAAAGAGCTTTGTTCTGCCTTATTCTTTTGTTCCTAATTTTATGATTATTGTTCGATTCACAGTGGTCCTCACATTTCCTCACATATCTGAAAGAATTATAAGAACACGATAAACCCAGATTTGCGGTCTTTTTTTTTTTTAGGGTAAAAATTGCCGTGTGTCATTTAAGATTCACTTTCAGTACTAATTGCACGGACCCACAAGATAGGTAAGCCTGCCTGGGTCAGTTCGTCTTTTTTTTTTTTGTAAATCTCAGAAACTTTTTCTTTAGGCTACAGTAAATATTTTAGTCAGGAGGAATTTGGACCTTTAAAAAAATTTTTTGCTACTATACATTTCTACCATATTGATAAGATGAGAACCACAGATTACTATAGGCATAAATGTTTTTCAAATGATAACAAAACTGAAAAGTAATCATTTGAACAGTAAAAGCAATGCAACATCCTTCATTCTTTCTTTGTAAATATAGTATACTGGGCTTGCCCCAAGTCTTCTACATTCTACGCCTTGTGAGCAATGGCACATCTTTAGGAGACTTGGAAAGGATGTAGGTCTACAGTCATGAAATAGTGGTTTTCCTTTGTTTGGACCACAATAGGAATGATACTAACAACTCTGACTTCATTGGCCTAAATTTTCACAGTTTTTCTTTTTTTTTTTTGGTGGCATCTGGATCTATGATCTCATCAACATTTTGGATTTCAAAATGGGAAGTCCCTCTATCAGCACCTTTTCTGTACTTTAGAACTGGAAAGAATCTTAGAGGTTATTTAGATCAATTCCTTCATTTTCCAGATCATAAGATCAAAAGTCAGGGGCTAGAAATAATCTAAGAGGTCATCGAGTCTGATATCCTCATTTTATAGATAAGCAACTTTGCCCAGGAAGGCAAAGATTACATTAGGAAGTGTTAAAGGTAGATCCTGTGATTTCAGATTAATGTACTTTCCATTATTTCATGTTGCATTTTTCATAGTTTTAGAAAGCTGCCTGAGGGGACTGAAAGAATAGTACATTGTCTAAGTACATACTGGATATAGTACAGTTAACCTGCAGTTAAAATGGAACAAAGATCCTGGTTTTTCAGGAAAGGTATCAGGTAAGATGTCCAATAAACTTCTGGTTACAA
Organism: Macrotis lagotis; assembly: GCF_037893015.1. NCBI lineage: Eukaryota > Metazoa > Chordata > Mammalia > Peramelemorphia > Peramelidae > Macrotis > Macrotis lagotis. The sequence goes on along the minus strand of NC_133658.1, from coordinate 113,923,880 downwards.
GTTAAAGGACTATAGCACCCAAATTTAATTTATATTTCTAATTCAGGAAATATTTTGTTTAATTTACTTATTTATCTATCTATTTATTTAAAATTTAGGAGTGTGACCACCTATATTTATAGGAAAATTGCAAAAGGAAATGGAATCTTTCCATTTACATGCCTCTACTCTGAACTTAACTCTCAGTTTGAAGTCAGGTAGCTGTCCTTGCCATAAATTAGCTTCAAATCTCTGGTTTAAATGCCCCTATTGGTTGGAACATGCTGCTAACAAAGACAGTGGTCTGGATTCAATTCCTGCTTGAACCTTCCTTCTCTCTGTTCAACAGTTGCATTTATATAATCCTGATACATTACTTTTAATAGTTATTAAATCTTTGCTTTCCAGTAGCTCCTAGACTGTAATGCAATTAGTCACAAAATGATTTTGTGGAAAGAGTTGTGGGGAGAACTATAAAAACGTATCATCATCCATTGGATTGTAAGCTCCTTTATTGGATTATAAATTCCTTGAGGGCAGGTTCTGTCTTTTGCTTATTTTTATAACACCATTTCTCAGGACCAATAGATGGTTGATTGATTGAAGTACCTACTATGGACAATCTTCTAGTTGCTGGGGAGGAGATGGAACTAAATAGGGCAGGATCAGAGATCAGAAAGACTTTATCATTTAAGGGAAGGAGAAGATAAAATATACCCAGATAAATAGAGTACAAATAAGAACATGCAGCTAACAATGATAAGTGCAGAGAAGTATAAGCAATATCACTCCTGGAAAAGTATTACAAAGCATTTGCTCACTCTACTGATGGTGGGTCAGTGGCCTCATTTTCCCAACAAGAGAACAGCACTTTACTTAACACATTTATTTAAGGGCTTCAGCTCAATCCAGTCCTCTTGGAAAAGATAACACTCTAAGTTAAAGATTAAAAATATAATTATTCTACACAATATTTAAAACCACAAACTACAATTCCTCATTCTTCAAACACTTGTCACCTAATTTGTAAACAAGTATTTATTAAGGGTTTATTATATGCCAAACATTGTCTTAAGCTCTGGGAATAGAGGAAGACAAAAACATGGTATCTAAGCATTACAGGGAGACAACATGCCAATAATTTATTTTACACATCAAATATATACAGTATAAATAAAAAGTAGTTTAGAGGGAGGCAGGGACCATGGAAGTCTTCCTTAGGAAGGTGGCTTTGAACTACTATAAAGAAGTTAGGGAAGTCAGGAGTTGGAGTAAACAGGGATACAGTATTCCAAGCTAATAGAAGTAACTGAACCCATGCTACAAAGAAGCATGCTATTTCTCTCTATGCAGAATAAAATTTTTTACCTTTTTGTTTTCTGCTAAACCTTCCCTTCTGCCTAAATTTTCTTCCAGGTACATCTCAATTATGAATGTTACTGCCAGTTGGACCTGGATCTAACACATTTTTGGAAGATTACTGATAATTCTGATCCTCTGGACTCATCTCTCATATTCTCAGAAAAAGAAGGTGAACTTCTAGTGAATTCAGCTTAACAACTTACCACATGTTTAATTCTAAGTATAAGTCCTAAAGGACAAGGTTAAGGAAATTTCCAAGATACAAAGGAGAGGCAGCATACAACATAACTCATCTGTATGCATACACAGAGAAATATATGGAAAGTCAGTGCAGCATGGGGAAGAGAGGGCTAGCCTTGGAATCCTGAAGAGTTGATTTCAAGTCCTATTTCTTACACATAATATCTTTGTTATAAAATCCAAGCAATTTTTTAAGACTTAGTTATAGGTGAATTGCTGACCTACAGCAATAGAGAAAATTTTTACATCCTGAGTTCTCAATGAACATGACATCAAAATTCTAGAATATTATGATCTAAAATGCATATATGTATATCTATACATGCCCACATGTATGTATTTATACTAGTATATATGTACATATGCCTAAAAGTTAGGTAAGTAGACAGATAGACAGATAGATGATCAATAGATAGATAACAAAAAGATAGCTACCTAGAAATTTCTCTATATATTCCAGATGTGTGAAGTCTGATTTCATCAATGTGAGGAGTTCCTGAAGAGGAAATTTTCTCTTAATGTTGCAAACTGATAACTGCTTTGCAGGTAGCTTTCACAGTGGATAGATTGCTAGCCCTGGAGTCAGGAAACCTCGAGTTCAAATGTCATTTAGCCTCTGTTTGCCTTCCTTTCCTTAGCTGTAAAAAAATGAGTATAATTATAGAACCTATCATTCAGGGTTGTTGGGAAGATCAGATGATATAATGTTTGTAAGGTGCTTAGCACAATAACACATAGTAGGTTCTATAGAAATGCTAGCTATTGTTATTCTTGCTAATAACAATGGTCATAACATAATGTATTTAAATTTTTATTTTATTTTTATTTATGGACTAAAACAGGAATTTTCATAACAATATAATTTTAAAAAAAGATTTCACGTGAAACTGTAAAGCTATTCCTTTTAAAGTTATCCTGTAAATTTTTTTCCTCCTTTTTCTTCTCTCCCTCCCTCCCATGGCCCTGCCATAGAGATGGCTACTACCAGACAAAAATATGAATATATATATACATACATACATATTTGCATGTGTATATATATATACATATATATATATATATATATATATATATATGATCATTCTATAATATCATAATCTTGAGGAGAGCTGTTTTGGAGACAATGTGCTTTTTTCCAGGATCACAGAGGTAATATAGAATAGATTAAAAACCATGAACCTCAGTCTTCCTGATTCTGACTGTAGTTCTCCATCTGCTATCCCACACTGCCTTTCTATATGTGTCCTAATACTTAGTGAGCTAAAAGCAAAATCACATAACAAAACTTTTTTTTCCTAAAAGGATCAAAAAGATGGTAAAAGTTGGGGAATATGCTTTTGAAATTTTGCCTTCTTCCCTCATGAAGTACCAGTCTTCTTTTTGGAAAAGTGTTACCTAAATCCATAGAACGTCTACTTGTGTCTCTAATCAGAGCAAAAAGGGGTCAGTGCAGGAAAGCATTGAGACATGTATATACAGATGAATAAGTGGGCTTCTTCAGATCAAGAGCTGAAGGAAAGGGAAGTATGGGGCCGAAAGACTTGATAATCATAGTTATCTAGACAAGAAAGAGGATAAAATACCTGACTCAAACATCAAATTGAATGAAAGAGCTTCATAAATAGGAGAGAGTGCTAATTTGAGTCCAAATATTCATTGCTTTCTAGTCCATTAAAGTACTCCTGGGAGCTGGTCTAGTACCAGATGAATGGAAACTCTTTTGTACAGATCATGGCAGCTGTATTTCAAGGATCTATATTCCTTCTATTAACCTGTTGCAAAGAGAATAAGAACCAGTTCAAAATAATAAAAAGGAACCCATCATAAGTTTACTTTTGACTAAGTTTGCTGCTGTAAAAATCTTTCCCTTACTTATATTCACATACCTTAAACCCAGTGTTTGCTGTTCATATGAAAAGAAACTTTTGATTTTCATGTGATTAAATTCATTTCATTTCAACTTAACAAATGTTCATTTAACTTTGCAGATGATACTATGGTGAAGTCATGACATCCCTTAAACTCAAAGAGTTTATGTTTCCAACTAGGAGAAGCAAAAAGAAAACTATACAAAAGATGCAAAGTATTTACAAGAGGTAGGAAGCACCAGTAAATGAGGATAAGAAGTAGGAAGTAACCATGTGAGTTAGGGAAGATTCTGATTGCAAGAGATGAAGGTGAGGAGAAGGAAGACATACATTTTAGACTTGGGAATAGTCTGTCTGAAGGCATTGAGGTAGGAGAAAGAATACTTTAATGTGTCAGGGGATCACCTAGCAGGTTGGACTTCTTAGAGAATCTCAAAGAGTCACAAACATATCAAATCAGGGGCATTTGTAGAATTTTTAGAGCCTGGTGATAGATTGTATGTCTATTTTCCATAGACCAACACATATAATATTGGAGAAACACATCAATAAAGTGGCAGCTGGGTGATGGATATTTTGGTCAGAGAAACTATCCTGCTTTCTCACTAAAATTTCTTATGGGGAAATAGTTCTCTTAATGTCTCCTTCTGATCATGAAGGCTATTTTCATTGGTTTAGCTTCCCCCTTTGAGTTCTGAGAAATGATATCTGTAAGATCCTAGAAGGGATAAGAAGAAATCCTCTTTTCTTTGCTCCTCTCTGCATCAATTACTCTTCTCATTTTTCCACTCTTCTTAATCCCACCAAGTCATTTAGTGTGTATTTAATTGGGAACAAGAACAAAAAAAAGTCTCATTATACACATAATAGATATTAAAACTATGTAAATATTAAATAAATTTAATTTAAATAAATAAATTTAAATGTTAAATAAAACTAACATTCAACCATGCAGTTAGGTGGCACAGTAGATAGAGTGTTGGACCTAGTCAGGAAGACATGAGTTCAAATCTAGCCTCTAATGCTTATGAGCTATGTGACCATGGGTGAGCCATTTTACCTCTATCTTATTTTGTTCTTCCTTAAAATGAGAAAAATAGTAGCATATATATATATATATATTTCAATATCTGTGAGGATCAAATGAAGCAATAATTATAATTATTTAGTATAGTACCTGGCTCATAATAAGTGATATATATTAATTGTTATTATTATTGATTATTTATTATGTTGCTTTATGAATGTAGCATCCAAAGGAAGCAAAAGGAACAAAGCTAGAAAATGGTTTCTTTCTGTTCTCCTTTTGTTCATTTTGAGTTAGTCCAAGAAAGGACAAGATGGGGTAAGGCTTATTAGCTTTTAACTTAAAACAAGTTTTAGAAGTCTACTAACTCTCCGTAGTTTCTCATGTTAGCCTAAGCATTTCTACTCTAACAACTGTAAATAAGATATTCCTTAAAGCTGCTATTTGTCTCTATTCATAAGATCTTAATAGTGGTGGCAGAGGGAGCTGAATGGAAGAGTGGCTGATGAGATGCAGAGCTTGAGAGACTTGAGTTCAAATGTAATTTCAGATATTTATCTCCTGTATGATACTGGGGAAACTACTTAATCTTGGATTGCCTTGGTTTCCTCATCTATAAAATGGGGATGATAATAGTAGCACCTACCATCCGGTTCAAATAATATTTAAAAAGCACTGTGTAAACCTTAAAGCATTATTTAAATGCTAATAATTATTATTAGAGAGATAGAATGTAGGTATGAACCCTAAGGTTCCCCTCTCTACTCCCCAATACCCACTATCAAAGATGAGATACACATTTAGGTGATGACTATTGTGATGATTCCAAAACATTTAATCTGATTTTTACCATATTGATTATTAACAAAATTAACTAGAGTTTAAAACAATCAATAACTCTAATTGTTAATGATTCAAGTTTTGGTTTTTAATATTTAATTTTTTACCATAGAAGGCAAATACTTTTTTAAAAATCAGAATTTGAACAAGATCTATAATTATGCTGGAATAATTTTATACAAAAATGCTGACAGAACAACAGCCAAATACATTGGATTGCCACATCTATTTTGAGCCCCTGAAAGATGAACTTGCAATAAAACATTATGTTTAAATGCTATACACACACACACACACACATGTTTTAAAATTATTCTTATCCTCAACTTTAACTGATATGGGAAGTATATCACTTCTTTTTTTATACCTTGAATTGGAATTATGTTATTTTTCTTTTTCTTACCTCATTATTACATGGGATATTTCCATCCTTTCATAAATGGAGCTGAATTGGAAAGACCATAGTGATCTGAGTATAGGTTGCTCCTACATATATGTACCGTTAATATTTCTTTGAAATGACAAAAAAATCAGAGTTAGATAATGAAAAACATACTCATTATAGTTTGTACTGTGTTTTTTATGTCAGATTATGAAAAAGTGTGGTTTAATTTTGAATCACTATTGAATTTAAAATTTAGGCTTGTGTTAATAAATCTCATTTGAAGTAAAGAAACATTCTTCATATTTGAATTGACTTTCATACTTCTTTACATCTATCATTCAGTCAATGGTTCAGGTCATACTCTGTTCATGCCTTCTTATCCTTTGGGACTCTTGTCCATACCCTTCCATAAATACTCCACAGGGAATTCATCAAACAGGCTTCTTGCCTCCCCTTCGATCTCTTGACTTTGCATGAATATCTACCAATGAACCATGTGGGCTGACCATTGGTTATCCCTTGGATTCACTATCTCTTTCTCTAATCTTTCCAATTACATCTTACATCTGTCTTTATTTATCTTCTATTTGTACAATTCTTTGTTGGTGACATGCAGCAACACTCTGTTGCCCTTTAGGTGAGCCACAACTTTAATTCTTCAGAGTCTGGTTGTTCTACAACTTGAAGCCATACCGTACCATGTGAAGAATATTAATATTAAAAATGTTTGTCTTAAGGAGAAGAATAGGATCATTAAAACAACGAGCAATTTCCCAATCTACAAAACAAAGATCGAGCTCTAAGACATTTAATTTTTCAGGGTGGTTGTGAAGTATGCTCATGTTCAAATAAATAGTTTAATTTTTCACTCATGCAGGGGAGATGGCACCTGAGAAGGGATGGAATTCAATTCGATAAAACAATAAACTTCATAAATCCTTAAGTTTGTGTTATAAAAGTCTATTGGTTCTGAGCAAGCCTAATGTAGATAGGCAATATTTCTAGTGGGAAATAAACAAACAATACTTTGGAAACTTAGGTTCAAATCCTGGCTTTGTTATTTATCCATCTGAGTTACAGCAGTCACTATACATTACTGTCATTTAGCTTCTTGATCTACAAAAGGAAGGAACTAAACTAGGTATATTATACATTACTGTCATTTAGCTTTTGAATCTACAAAAGAAAGCATTAAACTAGGTAATCTATAAGGTCCCTTCCATTTTAAAGAAATTAAATAATAGCTATGTTTAAGGAGTTTATATTTAGGCACACTGGGAAGTATATTACAAAAACAGGAATAATGAGAGCAAAGGAGAAAACTGAACAAATATTTTAGGAGGATTTTTGAAGAATGAGAATCTCATTCTTTCTCACCTTTGGATGCATATACCTAGCAGTGTAATGTTAAAAATTTAACAACTAGATTCAATTCCCCCTTCCCAAAAATTGCACACATAGCACACTTTTAAATTAAACCTTCACTGTTAACATTTTCTCCATCACCTTCTTCAGCAAAATAAGAAATTAAATCCTAGTTTGTAGCATTTATTTGTTTCTGAGGTGAAAGTGCTCTCACTAGGAATTAAATAATCAGCTTTTGTTTGCTGGTATGAACTGGATATAGCATTTCCCTGTATATGCCATTCTATTCCACAAAAGTGTACGGGATCTTGCCCATTCTGGTAAGTACACACACAAACTTGTTTATTTCATATACAATAAAGAAGGATCAGGTTCTCCTTCTTATTCACAATAAACTAGTGGTATAAAGAACTTACAGACACCATAGTCTTAACCTTTTAGTATTTCACCTTATAGAAATGTGCTCTCCTTCATCTACAAACTCAGTGCTTGGGGTTTTCCATTTTATCCAGATAATGATCATTTGTCCCATTCCACACAGACTTCCTTGTTCTGACACACTTGTGAATAATAGCATAAAGTTTTGCAATGTCTAGCTTGGTCTGAAGCTCTAATGTCTACAACCATGAAACTAAGTAAAATTAACCAGTTTATTTGGGGACTGAGTCATCAAGCTCAGCCTCAAGACCATGCTCTCCCCCACACTGAACTAACCAGTTAAGGTGAAAGAGCCATTATTCACACGAAACACATATGATATGCTTATGTTTATATATGTCAATGAATATACGTATGTACATATACATGTATAAAGAAATGTCCTATTATCTTTTCAGTGACTCCTCAGAGTAACTAAAGCATTACCAAAAGGTGGTGTAGTGGAAAGGGTCCTAAATTCTAGGAGCTAAGAAACCCTGATCTCCCTGGTTCATGAAATTCAGTCTTATGTGTCTATCAGAAAGTTATTCCCTATGCCTCAGTTACTCCATTTGTATGTGAGAATTGGACATTCCCTATTTATCTCACATAGAGAGAAATGAGACATTATATGTGACAGCTGAATTGAAGGAACTCTAATAATTATTTTAATATGCAGGAGCCATTTGATTACTTAGCCTTAGTGCTAATATTTCTATCACTCTTATGACAATTGTTATCTTTTTTGAAATAAGTTCGATATAGAATTCCAAAGCTTCTTTTTATGTATTACTAGAACTATCCATGTCTTTCCTTGACTAATGAATCTAAAGGAAAATATCCCATTTATAGATATGGAACAATGAACAAAGAGAAAGCAAATCCATCATAAAGAAATGTTGTGACAAGTCCTCAAAATGAGCCTAAATGGAGAAGAAGAGGTACTTACAACCAATAGAAAGATAAGCAACATCAATTTCAACAAATAAGAAAATGACCTCTTTTTTCCTCCCCTCCCGACTAAAAATTTAGGTTTAAAGGTGGAGGGGGGAAGTAGTAAAAGTAAAGAGAATGATGTTTGAGTTTCTGAGTATCTCTTTTGAGATTTATAGCAAATAAACAGATGAAATTCTGCATCACTTTGTCTTCTGCCTAAGATTTTCAAACCACAGGCTGTCTCTAAATGTGCATGAAGGCTGTCATGGATGCATGTCATTTTTCCATTGGGAAATGTAATAGATATGCACCATCCTGCTCCATCTGAAGTGCTAGGAATGAGGGTTGTGAAGGTATCAGTGCTTTCTAGGTCAAGGTCCGAGCTGTCAGAGCACAAATGAAGAAGGCAAATTCACAGTGACCTTTAATGCTGACTGACTACTGCAAAATCAGGAATAGAAGGAATACTTCTGTAAAAAAAACAAGCAAAAATATTGTTGGGGATATGTAGCAATAAAGTTATTCAAACTTGCCTCTTCATCCACTGCTGTGTCTCCTTTTCTACTCTCTGTCCTTTCATTTTTTTTCCTTTGACCACCACTAAACTTATAAACTTTCTATTTCCCTGTTTTCTAGCCCCTTCTTACCCTCCCTGCCCCTTTCCTAACATCATCAGCTTCTCCCTCTTCCCAGAATCTACCCATCCATTCCTCCTTCTTTAATTATGTCCAGATGCTCCCAGTTCTGAAGTAGCACTTTCAGACTTTCACTTTTATCTCTTTTCTTTTCTTTTCTTTTCTTTTCTTTTCTTTTCTTTTCTTTTCTTTTCTTTTCTTTTCTTTTCTTTTCTTTTCTTTTCTTTTCTTTTCTTTTCTTTTCTTTTCTTTTCTTTTCTTTTCTTTTCTTTTCCAAGGCAATGGAGTTAAGTGGCTTGCCCAAGGTCACACAGCTAGGTAATTGTTAAGTATCTGAGGCCACATTTGCACTCAGGTACTCCCAACTCCATGGTCTGTGCTCTATTCACTGCTCCACCTAGCCACTCCACTTTTATCTCTTTTCTTACAGAGACATAGTCTTTTGACTATTGCTTACAGCTGACTTGAATAACTAAGTATTAATTTTCTCTTTGATATTTAGCTTTTATCTTGACCACTTTATTAAAACTCTTCTCACAAGGGTTACCCTCCAGGTCATATTCAAATATCTTTTTACAGATATCATCTTACTAGATCTTTTGCCTCCAACACTTTTTTTTTTGGCAAGGTAATGGGATTAAGTGACTAGCCCAAGGTCACAAACTAGGTAATCATTGTCTGAAGTAGGATTTGAACTCAGTTCCTCCTGCCTCCAGGGCCAGTGCTCTATCCACTGCACCATCTAATTGCCCCAGCCTCCAACACTCTTGACTTTTTTTACTTCTTCACTCTTTCTAGGCTTAGCTTTAGGTTTACCATAATCTCAGTCCCCATCTGTGTGTTCGTGTGTGTGTGTGTGTGTGTGTGTGTGTGTGTGTCTGTATGTGTGCATGTATATACACATATATAGATACTCTTTAAAATCACTGACATTCCTCAATTATTTATGCATTCCAATCTACCTTCACCAGCTCCACCCAATAGAATCCTCTTTTTGATAAGTAGTTAGGCAAAACAAAACAACATTGTCTGAAAAATGTCTTGCATTTCACACCTATAGTCCTCCATCATGACCATCACCACCATCATCATCATCACCTTCATCATCACCAACACCACCACCACCCCTCCACAGCTGGAGGAAGGGCTTATAATTCTTTAATAATTCATAGAAGTCACAGTTAGCCATTGCATTGACCAATTATCTTCTACAAAAAAAAAAAGTTTTCCTTAATGGTAACCAGCTCTGCTCACTGCACCCAGGACTTCTGTATCTGTAAAATTTTTGGCAATCACCTTCAAGCCTACATGTCCACCTTGAGGCTAATTTTTTTTAAGAAAAAATTTTATTTATTTTGAGTTTTACAATTTTCCCCCTATTCTTGCTTCCTTCCCTCAGGCTAATGTTTAATCACCTACTCAGGAAAGAAAATATAAAGTAGAAAATGCAGGAAAGGTTCTCAGCAAAAACTCAACATGTTGAGTTCATGTGGGAGTCATAACAGGTTGAGAGAATAGAGCACAATCTATCATCATTCATGGAGAATCTAAGGACAGAGAATAGTAATTGCCACATGGGAGAAAGGAAGGAAAAGACTAATCCTGAAGGTGTTTCTTCTTTTAATTGATATAGTACAACTCCCTTCCCTCATAACTGGGTTGGTGAAGTAACCTGGCATCATGCAGGATTTATCATGTCATATCAAGGTGCCAAATTCTTTCAACAGTGGGTTGCCACAAAGTTTGTTATCTTTGACATGTCTAACTGCAAAGTCACCCATATGGTCCACAGGAAGCATACAATGGAAATGAATACTCTCTATCATCCACATTACAATTCAAATGGCCCATTATACTCATTATAATATATACTTCCCATAAGGTGAAGGTCCTTTGGGAGACTGTTCATCAAATATTCTGCCTTCACCTATGACTTGTACTGTCTGAACAACTTAGTACTTTTCACAAAGTCCTACAAAGGCTGAGATTTCCAGATCAACTTTGGCAGGGCTTTCTTTAGTTCTTTGACTACAGGTTGATCCTGATGATGATCTTAGATTTTTCTTCTGAGAAGCATGCCAAATAAATACTCTTCTTCTCTTTTCCTAATGTTTGAACCCCACCCTCAGGAATCCTCATCTCAAGAGATAACTGCCACATCTGGAAACATCCATTTCTTAGAATGTTTAGTCATTGACTTAGAGATAAAAAGGCAGAAAGGGCTTCTCAGCCAGGGACTCAAAGTATAATTTCAGTCTCACCTGGGCAAGCACGTGTCTCCTACTGCCATGTGCTTCTTCTGAAAGATATCATTATTGCTACTGGGGTAGGAGTTGAAAGGGAGAGAAATCCTCTTCCCTCTGCTTGATGAAAGTCCAAAGAAGAAAAGGCTCTAGAAAAAAGTCACAAGGCAAGAGGACCCAAAAGAGGATTAAATTTCACTACATTGAACTATAGAACAGAGGGACCCACTTTTTTTCAATAAGAATGTTTCTTTTTATGCTCAGGTGCAAATAATTTTTTACATTAGAGATGTCAAACTCTGCCAACAACACTCCTGAGGACAGGATATCAGATATAAATGTGAGAGTGTAACACAATTAATGAAAATACAGTCAAATAAAGATAATGTTGATATATGGTTTTCTAAATCAACTCACACTCTTAAAGATCTTTGTTTGGTTTAGTGCTCCTCATTTCTATTTGAGACTGATAGCACTATTCTATAAAACTTCCAGTCATTGGGTACCAAATTGGAGTTCTCTGTGTCACCCCTTCAGTAAGGCACTATACCGGATGACCACTTCTATAAGAGGAGTCCACTTTTACATGGACAAAAATCCTCAGTTTATCTCATTAAATTAAATGAATAAAAATAATTAAATGAATAGTAATGATTAGACTTTCTCTGTATCAACTATCCATTATAGTGTTCTTAACTCTTGATTTTAATTCATATTTAAAATTTGACCAACACTTCAAGGACCATACCAATCAGAATTCTTTTTACATAATGTACTTTAATATATCTGTACCATTGTTAGTTCCTTAATATAGTTATACCTCTGTTCCAGTGAGAAACATTTCAGAGAATATTTCTTCTCTAAACATATACCCCAACTTCTCCACATTTGAGTGGATGGTCTTCTTGAGTTTTTTAAAAAAAAAATTTAGCACTTAGTGGGAATCATTTTAATTATGTCTCTTCAAACTTATCTCTTTTAGTTCTTGAATAACAGAGTCCTTGGGCTTTAACTCACAGCCCTTTAACTTGATGGGATCTGCTACTCAGCTTGCACTCTGAACAAACACTTTGGGTCATCTCCATGCCATGATCACTCATTGCCAAAAGATTGTAGCTGAAGGAATGTAGAACAATTTATCCCTGAGTTGCTCGTGAAAGAGCTATGAAGGCAACTTCCTCATGTGAAACTAAAGGGAATTGGATTAGATGAAAGATTCATAACTTTTTTTGTGTCATGGTACTCTTAAGGCATTTCTGATGAAATCTATAGACTCTTCTCAGAATAATATTTCAAATTATATATATTTATACACATATGCATATAAGCAAATATATTATAAAACATATCTTAAAAGGAAATCAATTATGCAGAAAATAGTTATAAAAATATTTTTTAAAATCACAGACCCCTAGTTAAGAAGTCCTGGATTAGATACTAAGATCCTTTTCATTTCTAGTAATTTATATAATAAGGGATTTTAAAAATTAAGTTACAAAAGAATATTCCACATAACAATGAATTTGAATATATAGTATTATTTTTTATTCTTTGATTTTTGACTGGACCTTATAGAAGAATCTTGTCTTCTACTTTGATTACATTGTAAATTCCTCAAGACAGATTTTCTTTTTGCTGTTTTTTGCTTTCTAAACACAGTGTCTGATTTATAGTATGTGTTTAATAAATGCTTACTGACTTTAACCCTTCTTTATTATCTAGTACATTATTTAACATTTATGGAATATTCAATATATGATGACTGAATACATGTGACATCAGGAATTAACAGGAATATGTGAAATTATTGCTAATGATGAGGCCAACCAATATTTACTGGATTTGTATTAAGCCATATTTCAATTCTAGCATCAAAGAATAGACAAAAAAAAAAAGTTCACTCACTTGCCAGCCAATGCTAGCAATGTTCATATAAAATAAAACTTTTGATCTATAGGATTAGTAAATGACTTATATTATTAAATGTCCTTAAATAACCAAGACTGTTGTTAATCCATTTTTGGAAGCTCAGTACATATTGATTACTTTGGGTGAGTCTATGAACATTGGGGTATATGTTTGTGATGGGTGCAAAAAAGGTCACTGAAAATGTGTATTATAGGAAAAGGCAGCAAGAGACCCCAGTGTTGATTATACCTCTAACTGAACTTGAACAAAAAAGCAAGCATGCCAAATGTAGAAAAACCTACTCTGGAGAGAGGGAGAGTAATGGCCAAGGCATCTAGAGAGCAAAGAGAGGAGTAAAACAATTTTGGACCCAATAAGATCAAAATCCTCCTAGGAGAAACATTCAGTGTAGCTGACTTGATACTATTAATGTTAGTGAAGGGCAATATAGCACTAACTTTAAGGTATAAAAGTGTGAATTATGGAAGAGGCACTCAACTCTGCTAGTTATGTTACAGTTTGTTAAGCCAGTTCCTGATTGATGGACATTTACTCAATTTCCAATTCTTTGCCACCACAAACAGGGCTGCAATGAATATTTTTGTACAAGGGATGTTTTTACCCTTTTTCATAATCTCTTCAGAGTGTAGACCCAGTAGTGGTATTGGTGGATCAAAGAATATACATATTTTTGTTGCCTTTTGGGCATAATTCCAAATTGCTCCCCAGAAAGGTTGGATGAAACTCAGGATGTTTTACTCGAAACTCAGTGATCTTTGGACTATATTATTGTCTTCATTCAGGTTAATTATACTGCACTCTAGGTTTAAATACTGGAGTAAGTAGTGACAAAATGAAGAAGTTCTGGAAATTATATTTAATAGTGAATATTTATATTTTGTTTATTTTGAGTTACTAAGTATCCTCATTCTTTGTGTGTGTGTGATATTTCCCAGAAAATTCTAATACATTGATCAGAAGGATGAGAAACCTCAGAAACCCTTATGTCACATCTTAAGATGGAGGGGAATCTATGTTCTAGAAATGTATGCCAAGGGCACCTAAACTAGCAGGTCCTATGAAGCTGGAAAGATTTAGACTATGATTCAAGTAATAGCCAGCATCTCCTATGTGAAAACCTGTCTAAATATTAGCTTCTTGGTGACGAATTATATTGGTTACAATAATTCCTGAAAATTTTACATTGTTAAGTATTAGAGTACTTCTCCACATGTGTGCACTAAATATATTAGACATTTCAAAAGAATGGTAAAGATTATAAATGTGTTAAAATAAAAAAGAAAGAGAATGAAAGAAGGAATAGAGGAAGAAAAAGAAGTGGAATGAAGGAAGAAATAAAAGATGCAAAGAAAAATAAAGCAATAAAGAATAAGAAAAAGAAGAGAAAAAAGAAAGAATTAAGTAAGGAAGAGGAAAAAAAAGAAAAAAGTTAGAAAAGCTGCCAGAGAAAATATTAGTAAATTACTGGACCATATGCTTATTTTTCACCTCTATTAAATATTAATAAGATTACTTTATCCATGGATGTATAGAGGCTACCTTTAATGAAAATATGAGAATGAGACATCAGCTTATTCAGATGATTTTTCATAGCAGATCACCTCTTTATAGTCATATAGATGTAGAGAAAAAGGCATTCCATTTTTATCTCTAAGGTATTTTTTAATAGTATTTGGTAGATCACAGTGCACTAAAGAATCTTCTCCAATGAAATGTTTCCCAGGTATAAATCATGCAAGATTCTTTTTTTAAAAAAGATTTTATTTATTTTGAATTTAAAAATTTTCCCCCAATCTTGCTTCCCTCCCCTCCTCCCCCACAGAAGGCAATCTGATAGTCTTTACATTTTTTTCCATGGTACATATTGATCTAAGTTGAATGTGATAAGAGACAAAACATATCCTTAAGGAAGAAACATAAAGTTTAAGAGATAGCAAAATTACATAATAAGATAACATTTTAAAAAAATTAAACGTTTTTGTTCAAACTCCACACTTCTTTCTCTGGAGATAGATGATATTCTCCATTGCAGATACCCCAAAATTGTGCTTGATTGTTCCACTAATGAAATGAGCAAGTCCATCAAGGTTGATCATCACCCCCATGTTGCTGTTAGGGTGTTCAATGTTCTTCTGGTTCTGCTCATCTCACTCAGCATCAGTTCATGCAAGTCCTTCCAGGCTTCCCTGAATTCCCATCCCTCCTGATTTCTAATAGAACAATAGTGTTCCATCACAAACATGTACCACAGTTTGTTAAGCCATTCTCCAGTTGAAGGACATTTACTTAATTTCCAATTCTTTGCCACCACAAACAGGGCTATCATGCAAGAGTCTTGGGTAGATATAATCAAAGAGATAATTTTGTTTAATCTCCTTTTGATTATGATATTGAAGGTAAAATAAACTAGAACTAGGTGGTGAACTTATCATATAGCAAAAATGATCATGTAGAAAAAACAAACATTTCAAATATTCCACTGACATCCCTGAAATTATTACAAAAATCTCAAGGAACAAACAATTTACAGTTCATTAGATAATTCTTCAGGAGAAAACTTATGGAAGAACTTGAAAATGTCAATTGACCTAGCAGAAACTTGAGAAGATTTATGTGAACTGATTTAAAGTGAAGAGAGTAGAACCAAGAGAACAATTCATATGCTAGTAATAATTCTTTCAAGAAAGCAATGAATCCCAATTCCAAACGACTCATGATTAAACATGTTATTCACCTCCAGAGAAAACTAAATAGTTATTGAAACATTTTTTTCCCTTTCTTTTTCTTTTTTTCACTTGGCTGATGTGAGAACTTATTTTACAAGGCTATACACATTTGTAATGAGTTTTGTTTTTCTTGCCTTTTCTGTGAGGGGAATAAAGCAAAATTAAATTTAAAAAAGAAAAATTGTAATTTGAGTGAGAAGGTACAAATAGAATGCCTTGCATTTTAGAGTAGATAATTTTTAGTAAGATCAGATATGAATTTAAAAAAGAGGATAAAGTTTATTTTGCCTTATTATTTATTCATATTGTCCAATAACTATATCTTAAATATTTTTCTTTCATTTTTAAAAACCATCCTTTTTGTCCTTGCTGTAACAGGGAAGTATGCTATGACAAATACAAAATTAGCCATGGCCAATGTGCCCAAGATAAAAATCTTGCAGTTAGTTGATCTCACTGTTTTTCACTGTTGGTTGATTACATAAAATAATAATGTCCACCTCAGGGCCCAAGAGCCAGGAGGCTCACAAAATTTTACTATGTTGCCTGAATAAGATTAAAACATAACTGGGAAAATGTTTTGCAAAAATAAAATACAATTAAACATAGATGTCATCTTGTGGTTTTGTTTTTTAAAAATGTTATTTTTAATTTATTTTTTCCACTTAGATGCAGATAGTTTCTGACCAACTTTTTTGAAAAATTTTGAGTTCTATGTTTTTTCTACTACCCTCTCATCCCTCACAACAGAGTTATCTGAGTTATATGTATAAAATATGTTGGACATATTTCCATATTAATCATGTTGTTAACTTGTGATTTTCAAAGTCAATATGTAAACCTCAGGAATCCCTTCATATTTTAGTTTTATTCCATTTCTCATGCTTTCCCTCCTGGCTTTATATTCCAGTATCCTCCAAATGGATAGAAACACTATTAGCAATTGAACTGAGAGATACATTGTTGCATTATATAAATGGCCACATCTTTGCTACCTGGCATAGACAATCGAGTGGTGGACTGGCAGTCAGAGAGACTTGAGACCAAATCCTCATACCTGTGTGATACTGGGCTAAGTCTCTTAACCTTCTAAAGCTATGGTAAAAATGGCATAATAATAGCACCTACATTCCTAGGGTTCTTGTGGAGATAAAGGTAAATTGTTTTTAAATATTTAAGCGCCAAATAAGTTGTTGTAGTGGGGCCTTAGGTCTGATCACTCCCATGTGAATATTGTGTTCAGGAGCAAACTAATGGTGGAGATCGTTAGCCTTGATATTAACACTTTAAGATTTGGAAACCCATGCTACTTTAGGGCTTGTTTGGCATATGTTAATTAATTGAATCCTGGATGGCACGAGGCCATGACCTGACATAGAACCTAAGATTAGAGACTCGTGTCTTATGGGAATAGTAATATATCAATCTTTGTTTTAGTTTTGTTTGTTGTTGTGGATCAGTCACTTTTAGTTGTATCTAACACTTTGAGACTCCCATTGGGGTATCCTTGGCAAGGATCCTGTAGAGTTTTGCTATTTCCTTCTCCAGATCATTTTGCAGATGAGAAAGCTGAGGTAAACAGGGTTATGTGACTTGCACAGGTTCACACAGCAGGTATATCTGAGGAAAAGAAGTCTTCTTAGCTCCAAACTTTGGGCTCTATCCACTATTCCACCTAGCTGTCTAACTTTATTTTGTAGAACCATGCAGAGTTTAACAATGTTTTTAAAAGAGCACATTCTGAGGTGGGGTAAAGCCAGGATAGTATATTAGAGGCAGCAATATAGTCAAACTTTCACCACATTTCCTTCCAAACAAATTCAAAATAATGCCTCAAATCAAATTTTGGAACAGAAGGGTTAACAAAAGTCAGGGATATCTTTTTCCGGCCTAAGACTCCTTAGGAGGTCAGTAGGACTGTGCTGCTAGCCTAGAATCAAGGGTCCTTAAAGAGATCACAAAATGACAACTCCCAGGAATATTATAACCAAACTTCAGAACTTCCAGCTCAAGGAAAAAATATTTCAATCAGTCAGAAAAAAAGAATTCAAATATATAGAACTTTTCTCAGAATCACACAAGATTTAGCAACTTCTATAACTATAAGAGAGTAGGTCTTGGAATATGTTATTCTGGAAGGCAAAGAAGCTAGAATAACAACCAAGAATATCTACTCAGCAAAAAATGAACATAGTCCCTCAGGGAAAAATGGATATTTAATGAAACAGAAAACTTTGAAGCATTCCTGATGAAAAGACCAGAGGTGAATAAAACATTTGTCATTGAAGCACAAGACTCAAGAGAAACATCCAAAGGAAAATATGAAAGATAATTCATGAGACTCAATAAAGTTAAATGGTTTGTATTCCTTCATGGAAAGATAATACATGCAATTCCTAAGAACTTTAACATTAAGGTGGACGTAGTTTGCACAGATAGAGGACATGGGAATGAGTTGATTTTGTTAGGATAATCTCAAAAATAATGAGAAAAAAAGGATATACTTGGAGAAGGGGGAAAGAGGTAGAATGGGGGAAATTATTTCACATTAAGACTTGTGCAAGAAAGAGCTTTTACAAAGGAGGGGGGAATGGGGGAATGGAAGGAAATATTTTAATCTCAGTCTCATTGGAATTGGTTCAAAAAGGGAAGCACTTAATTGGATATAGAAATCTATCTTACACAACAGGTTAAAAGGAGGGGAAGGGAATTAGAGAAAGGAACACAGGATGGAAGAGGTGATACTTAAGGGGGGGGTAGATTAAAAGAGGCAGTGATCAGAAGCAAAGCAGACTTTTGAGGAGGGATTTTGATAAAAAGAAAGAGAGAAGGATAAATAGAAGAAAAGAGGATTTTTCAATGTTATTTTATTATTTTTTCCAATTACATGCAAAGATAGTTTTCAACATTCATCTTTTTATAAGCTTTTGGGTTCCACACTTTTGTAATATTTTCCATTCCCTCTCTCCTCCCCATGACAGAATAATCCGATAGAAATTAAAATCATATTTACATGATTCCATATTAGTCATGTTGTGAAAGAGGAATCAGAACTAATGGTGGGAAAACAATTAATTCTTTCAGAACAGTAGTACTCTATCACATTCATCTATCGCAATTTGTTCAGTCATTCCCCAATTTATGGGTATCTTCTCAATTTCCAGTTCTTTGCCCCTTCAAAAAGAATTGCCATAAATATTTTTGTACATGTGGGTCTTCCCCCCCCTTTTTAATGAGTTCTTTGGGATACAGTCCTAGCAGTAATATTTTATTACCCTTTGGGCATAATTCCAAATTTTTCTCCAGAATAATTAGATCAGTTCGCAACTCCACCAATAGTGCATTGGTAACCCAGTTTTCCCACATCCCCTTTGACACTGATCATTGGGAAATAGATTGTTAGTAATCATATCTGTGAATGTGAATAGAATGAGTGCACCAATTAAAATGGAAGAATGGATTAGAAACCAGAATCCAACATGCTATTTACAAGAGAGACATTTGAAACAAAAAAAGATACATGCACACACATAGTTAAAATAAGGAAATGGAGTAGAATCTATCATTCTTCAATTGAAATAAAAAAGGCATGAGTCCTGAAAAAGTAAAATCAAAATTAATTCAAAAGGGTTTTATTATTATCAAAATTAATTTAAAAGGATTATCTTAATTAAAAAGGATAATCAAAGAAACTAAATTTTCTAAAATGCACCATAGACAATGAAGTAATATAAATTTTTTTTACTGCAAGTTTCTATGACAAAGGTCTCAAATATGTAGGAAACTGAGTCAAATTTATAAAAATTTATAAAAATAAGAATCATTCCTCAGTTGATAATTGTATACAAACAGGTAGTTTTCAGAAGAACAAATAAAAACTATCTATAATCACATTAAAAATTCTTTAAATCACTACTGATTTGAGATGAGTGAATAAAAATAACTCTGAAGTACCATCTCATACCTGTCATAAATGATAAAGCCTAGAAGGGATGAAAGAAAACAGTTACACCAATGAATTACACTAAGATCTGAACTTGTTCAACCACTTTATTTTGTGGCAGTCAGAGTTATATGACTTTCCCAGGATCACAGAGCTAGTAAGTATCAAGTGTCTGATGCTAAGATTGGTGCTCAATCCATTGTGCCACCTAGTCCAAACATTCTTGAAAACAATTCATAATTATGGCTAAAAAAGTTCTAAAATTATGCATAGCCTTTGATCTAGTAATGCCAGTACTGGGGCTCTTCCCTAAAGAGATCAAAGGAAAAGGATAAAGACACACACACACACACACACACACACACACACACACACACACACACAGACAAAACCATTTATAGCAACTTTTATATTGGCAAAGAATTAAAAATCATGGGAAAGTCCATCAATTGGGGAAGAACAATCAGTTCTATTATATGATTGGGATGGAATACTATTATTTAAAAGACATGATGAGGGGGGATGAATTTAGAAAAAAAAAAAGGAAGATCTATATGAACTGAAAGGAACAGAACCAGAAATTGTACACAATAACAGAAATATGGTAATGATAATCAAATATGAAAGACAACTATTCCTATCAAAACAATGATCCAAGAAAGTTCCAAAGACTCATCATGAAAAATGTAATTCACTTCCAGAGAAAGAACTGATGAACTCTGAGTGCAAATTGAAGTTTTTTGAGTTTTCCTGCTTTACTTTTCTTGTTTTCTCTTTTTGGTACAATATGGCTAATATGGAAACATGTTTTTCATGATTTCACATGTATAATAAACATCATACTGTTTACCTTTTCAAAGGATGGAAGAAGAGTGAAGAGGAGGAAGAGAATTTAAAATTGAAAATATATTTTAACAAATTAAAATATTTTAAAAGAAAATAAAAGAGTGCAGATCAAACACTTTCACTATTCGTTTTCTTAATTTTACCTTTATTTTGAATTCAAACATTTCTTTAAAAATGTATTTCTACTAATTTATTACTTTCTAATACTGGAAAGAACAGTAGAGATGACTGGCCAATACACTCATTTTACAGACTTTTTAGAAAAATTTGGAGTTCAAAGCCACCTCTTATGAAGCCAGAAAAAGAACTTGATGGGCTGCTAGGTGGCGTAGTGGATAAAGCACGGGCCTTGGAGTCAGGAGTACCTGGGTTCAAATCTGATCTCGGACACTTAATAATTACCTAGCTGTGTGGCCTTGGGCAAGCCAATTAACCCCATTTGCCTTGCAAAACCCTAACCCCCCCCCCCCCCTCAAAAACTTGAGTCATTAGATTGAAAGCTCCTTGAGTACGGGGACTTGTTTTTGCTTCTTTTTGTATTTTCAAAATTAGCATAGTGACTGGTCCATAGTAGGTGCTTGATAAATGTTTATTGATTGAGTGATCATCTATATCCCAGTCCAAAGTTCTTTTAATTATGTCTAAATTGATAGTGGAATATTTTGCTACATACTTATTGGCTCTCAGAATTCCAGAATTGATAGATTTCCTAAATACTAGCTACTTTAAATTATGTCTAAACAAGATTCTTTTTAATAATAATATGCATTTGGACGGCTAGGTTGTGTGATAGAGCACCAGCCCTGGAGTCAGGAGTACCTGAGTTCAAATCTGTCCTCAGACACTTAATAATTACCTAGCTGTGTGGCCTTGGGCAAGCCACTTAACCCCATTTGCCTTTCAAAAAACCTAAAAAAAAAATAATAATATGCATAAGTGATCACATAGCTTTTCTTTGAAGATCACCCAACTCAATTTTCTAAACTTCTAATTATTAAGAAAATTTTCCTTGTATCGTCTATCTTTGTTTTTCAGTCATTTCAACCTATAGCTTTTAATTCTAACCTATGAAGAAAAGCAAAACAAGCCTAATGGATGTATATATGAGAGAACTTCAAATACTAGAAGGCAGTGATACAAATACACATACACACATATATGTATGTATAATCTTTTCTCCAGAATATCCATCTTTAATTATTTCTAATTATCTCTATATGACTGCTCTTATATCATGATAGACCTTCCCTGGACATCAAAAACTTATCATTGCATTTTCTAAACAAGAATGTTCATAACTGCCCACAATCTTCAGATTTGATCTCCTTAGAGCAAAGAGGCGCCAGAGAGACCATTAATTCTCTAGGTTTGGATGTTTTGTCTCTCTCATATAGCCTTTTTTAGGTGCTGTACCACACTTATGCAATCCAGTAACATGCCTCCTCCCCTAATCTTTTATAGAGGACCAACTAATCTCACAATATTTGAATACATTTTGACTTGTGGATTTCATTTTTTTAAAGTCAAGTAAGTCTTTTCATTTATCCCTATGACATTTAAGTTTATTTAATTTGGACTAATGTTGAAGATTGTGGAGAACCTTTTGGATACTGCTTCTGTCATCCAATGCCTTAGTAGCCCTCCTAGCTTTGTACAATCTGCAAATTGGATGGGTACACCATTTCTGCTAACTGAAGTATTAATTCATATGGGTCTAAGCACAGATCCCTTGAACACTAATCTAGAGAACTATTTCCAGGCTTATACTGAACTAATTATTAATTATATATTTGGGGTTTTTTGGGGGGGTGGTACAGAAGTTCAGCCCTTCCAAATTCTAGCTACACTGTTGTCTGTTCCCAATTTTCCATCTTGTCCAAATATAGAAACAAATAATCATCTTGTTTGCCATGTAAATTATTTTCAAGTAAGAAGGGTCCTCTGAGATTATTTTATGACAATGATTGTCAAAATCAAATAAAACAAATTCCTGTGTAACATATTGATGTAAAAAACACAAATTGACATTATCTATGCTGTTTAATATTTTTATTTATTTTGTTAAAAAGTTCCCAATTTCATTTTAATTTGGTTTGAATATTGCACCACTTTGACATCTGTGATCCAGTAGAATCTTCTCATCTCACAATAGTGGCATTCCTAGAAAGTCTAACTAGGAAGAAATATATACACATGTGAGTACACATACACAAACACACTATGTAGCTAAAGGAACATTGAAAAAAAATCAAAACTCTTCCTAGTTTTTGATGGAATATTGAAATTGATTTTTATGATTTTCTTTCTTTTTCTTTTCTTTCCCTGTGCTTCTCTTCCACAAGTTATATTCTAATGTCTCATTATGGTGTGCAAATGGCAGATGCCTCTTGAAGACAATGCCATTGGAATATCAACTCTTAAATTCCTACAGTGCCTAAAAGTTTTCAGTTATGGTCCTGCCATTAGACCAAAATATCTTCTCAAACATCAACTTTGTCAAGAATGTGGAAACACCCTTAGGAAGCTCATCACTTGGTCATGTATTGTTTGATCAGGTCTCTTCTGGATACAGTGCTGTCTTTTCTTTGGATTTTCTCTACCATTTCATAGAAATCTCTTCACTATGGAAACTCACTTCATCCCCTGGACTTTGCATTCTGGAAATTCCTGATTGGCTAGTTCCTTCCAGAAACTTCATTTTCTGGAGAATACTCTGATTCTTTGAACTTTCTCTACCATAACCCTTCATTGGAAATCCCTACTCAATCCCATTTTTGGTCCCCCTTTATGTTTTCTCCCATTAGAAAGTAAGATTTTTGAGAGTAGACTCTTTCTTTTCTGTTCATATTTATATTCTAAGCCCCTTGCACAGTGTCTGGAACATAGAATGTGTTTAAATGCTTCCTAATTTGTTGACTATATTCAGAGAGTAATCTGTGCATCGAGAGAAGTTTACTCTTTGAATAATAATTTGACTAGAATTTTTAATGATTATAGCTTCAATTGTTTTTCTGTTAAATATTGGCATTATTAATTTGATGTTGATTATGGTTCAAAATAATCTAATTTTTTTTAAAAAATGAGTTCACTGAATAAATCACATAGAGTCTTTGCAGTGAAACCAGATGAAGAAATTACGGTCTGTGACTACTTCAAAAGGCAATAGGGAGCTAGAACAGGTTGTTTTGCAGTTTCTACTGTTGTTAATTTTCCCTCAGATTGTTATGGGGAGGGATATATATATATATATATATATATATATATATATATATATATGTATATTTGTTTGGCATTCTTAACCTTAACCTTTCTATCATAGTCTTATTTGGCAGTCTGATGAATCCTATGGATCTCTTATCAAAAGTGATTTCAACCTATAGCTTTTAATTCTAACCTATGAAGAAAAGCAAAACAAGCCTAGTGGAAGTATATATGAGAGTTTTTAAATGCCAAAAATGCATAAAGAAACTAACTATAGTGAAAGATACTTTTAAAAACTATTAAATAAAATAAATTTACGCAAGCCCAAGTTAAAAACTTTTGCTCTACAATGACTTTGTTTGTTATTCAGTTGTATCTGACTTCATGACCCTATTTGGGATTTTCTTGGCAAATTTGTCATTTCCTTCTCTAGCCCATTTTACAAATGAGGAAACTGATTCAAATGGTTAATTGACTTGCTCAGGGTCCTACAGCTGGTAAGTGTCTGAGGGCAGATTTGAACTCAGGAAGACCAATCTTTCTGATTCCAAGACCAGTGGCCCTATTTACTGTGCAATCTAGTTGCCTTCAAGAAAGGCCATACCTGGCTCAGTAGGCTATTTATCCTTACTAATGATTGATTTTTGCTATTGACTACAAAAGGAGGGCTGCTTCAGGCTTTAGGAAGAAAGTTAAGAAGCGATTAACTGTCCTGAGATTCCAAAACGAAAGTAACTGGATAAACTCAAGATGCTTAGTTCTTAGATTACTGAGTAACAAAGTTTTTCACTCTGAGACTGATGAAAAGCAATAGAGAATAAAAAGAAAGAAGCTCAAAATGAACTTATTCCAGTAAAATTAAGAAAAGGCCTTGGTTTTTTTCTTTTTGAAATAAGGTTACTTTTCTCTTGTTTGTCCTTAATATTCAAGTCAGGAATGCCATCATACTTAGGTAGCAGATAGGTCATAGAGCTGTTATTTCAGGACACTATCAAACCCAAATGGATGGAGGCATTATACCTATTTTTGATAAATGACAAATTTATGCTTTGATATTATTTTCAAAATGTAAAGGTTGAAGTAGTTTTATAGCATTCGATATCTAAATCACATTGTCTGATATGCTACATTTCTAACATTTTAGGAAAAATTCAAGATAATATTTGGAAAGTTTATCAAAGTGCCTGGCACAGATTAGGCACTCAGATGTTTCCTGCCTCCCTTCTCCCTTCCTTCCTTCCTTCCTTCCTTCCTTCCTTCCTTCCTTCCTTCCTTCCTTCCTTCCTTCCTTCCTTCCTTCATTCCTTCCCTCCTTACTCCTTCCTTGCAAATCACCTGGTGGAAGCTATTAGCAAAGAGGGAAAGTCAATTCCTAAGTTCAGATCTATGTAGAACTGAAAAGGGACTTTGAAATGTGTAACTGTGATGCTGGGAAAGGGTCTTCCCATACACTCTCTTGGTCCATTTGTGACTCCTGCATCTGTGCTTTCATTTTAGATACCATAGGGAACTAAGAACCTGCAAGTTGAGATAAGTTGTAAGTTCTTTAGTCTACTAATATTTACTAATGCCCTACTAAGTGCTAGATACTTTAATTAAGTAAAGGGGGTGAAATGAAATGTGACAGCAGTCCTTGCTCACAAGGAGTTCACAGTAATGGGAGATATAACATATAAACAACTATGTATAAACAACACATATGAGATCACTTGAGTATAGTCTCTAAGGGAAGCTTTAAGATTGAAAAGGACTAGGAAAGTGTAAATCTTGGTGTATCTTTATTTATTTATATTTAATGAAGATTTGAAAGAAACCTGGGGATTGATAAGTGATATAAAATCAAATACTAATTATTTGTTTCCCATCATTGTTTCTAATATTGGTCTAGGTTCTTAGAGGCACAAGTGCACAAAATACCTTCTTTTGGAATGTTCTTTGTAGAGAATTCACATATTTATTGGGGTCACCCCAAACTTGAAAGTTCTAATTTTCTCAATGTTAGCACACAAAGGCACAAACCAGTTACCGACACATTTCCTTATACACATGGAAT
Organism: Macrotis lagotis; assembly: GCF_037893015.1. NCBI lineage: Eukaryota > Metazoa > Chordata > Mammalia > Peramelemorphia > Peramelidae > Macrotis > Macrotis lagotis. Next base: position 113,897,885 of record NC_133658.1, on the reverse strand, counting down.
TGATTTTCATTCATTCCTCCAGTACAGGGGTTCTTAACCTGAGGTCCTTGAACTAAGCAAAAGCAAAACCAAAACAATTTACCAATTGTATTTCAATGATATAGGTTTCCTTTGTAATCCTATGTATTTTATTGCATTTATTTAAAATATTATCCTGCAAAAAAATCCATAGATTTCATGAAGCTGCCAGAGAGAGAGAGAGAGAGAGAGAGAGAGAGAGAGAGACAGAGACAGAGACAGAGAGAGACAGAGACAGAGAGACAGAGAGACAGAGAGACAGAGACAGAGAGACGGAGACAAGCAGAGAGAGATTAAGACCCCCTGACCCCATAGGAAGCATACTCCTTGAATACAGTATAATCCTATTTGGATACCTCAGAAAAGCTTGTGGAAATTGAACTGAACCAAACCTCTGTTTCATTCTCATTGACACTATTTTTCTGCATACTGATTTAACTCTCCTGAATCACTGTTTCTTCTCCAAAACAGTCTTCTTCTTGAAGCTCTTTCCAAACACCCACAGGCTAGTTTCTATTACACTTCTTACAAACACCAGCAATGGTAAGACACCCCGACATATCTTAAATAAGCCCAGGACTAATTGGCAGCTATGAGTAACTATGTGCCCTTACCACCTACTCACAACTGTTCTTCCTCTCCTGGGATTCTTAGACTCATTTTAAAGTAGTAGGAAGAAACAACCAATTACTGGCATATTTGAGATTTGTCCTCACAGATCTACAGATATAAATTAAGCCAGAATAAGAGAAATAGAAAAAAGTATAGTACTGAACGAAAGAAAAGTATAAGTTCCTGGAGGGCAGGTACTGTGTGATTCAGTCTATTGAATCAGCAAGATCTGAATTCAAGCTCTACCCTAGATACTATCTCTGAGACCTTTGGCAAGTCATTTAAACTTTGTTTACCTTAGTTTCCTCAACCATAAGACGGATGGTAAAAAATAGTACTTATCTCAGGGGTTTTGTGAGGATCAAATTCAAAGATATTTGTGAAGAGCCTAGCATATAGTAGATCTAAAATAAATACTAGTGCTAAATAAAAGCTTATTGCCTTTCCTTTGTCTTTATACCTCTAGCAAATCATATCTTGCATATAGTAATAGATGCAGTTATAATTGATTCTATTTTGCTGCTTTTGTTAAGATGCAGACAGTGTCCTTTATCTGTTCCTGGTCTCTAGTCACTGGTATTATGAAAAAACTTAGGCGTTCACTCTAGATTATAAAGTGACTGTGAATGGGTAGATGTACTTGTTTCTTCAAAATATAGAATATACTATGCTCAACCCTATTCCTTTTCCTTTGGGTACAACAATAACCATGCCTGTTGTGGAATCATAATGAGGATGGCAGGATTTGGAACTGGAAGGGATCTTAGAGATCATTGAATCCATGTCATTCATTACACAGATGAGAAAAACGAGTCTCAGGGAGTGGAAGTGACTTTCCTAGGATCACACAGTTAAGCAGACCCTGAGATATTAGAATGCAGGCCTAACTGCTTCTAAGTTCAGTGTACTTTTCCTGAGAGGTGGTAGACAGGTAGTCCAACAGGTAGTACTGTTACAATAAGATGAAAGTGTAATTTGGAAATATTTAGCAAAATAAATAAAATGGAAAATAATGTATTTTAAAACTGAGTCATTGTGTGTAACCATTCAGGTATCCCTGTGTATGGTTCAGTGGACCATTTCTATTTGAGTTTAACAGGACTGAACTGCACCATCCTGTTTAGCATTTCTTGTTAATGACTAACTTTGCAAACTTAAATTTACTCAGTACTATATAGTTTTATTTCAGTTGAGTCCACATCTTTATGACCAAGTGATTTATCATTTCTTTCTTCAGTTCATTTTCATTTGAAACTGAGATAAGCAGGGCTAAGTGACTTGCCTAGGGTCACATATCTGGTAAGGGTCTGCAGCTTGTTTTTGAACTCAGGATGATAAGTCTACCTGATTTCAGGCTCAGTGCTGTATCTTCTGTGGGACATAGCTGCTCCTATGTAACTTAATAGTCATCTCCCAAACCAGAGGGACCTTCTACACCTTTGGGTTATTAGCATCCTATTGGTGGCACCTTATACTAGCATGGGACAGCAGGCAATTCTTGTGTCCAGATTATTCCCCAAATACTTCAGTGGCCTTATTCCATGTGCCTATTACCACACATAATCTTTTGCTGATCCCTACCCGGCACTAGTGTAGTATTCATCTTTGGATATTTAATGGTGTTTAGTGGGCCAGTGCAAAGCACTGGAGCATTCAGTTTGATGGCCCTAGGATGACTAGCCACTATTTCCACTGGGCTTATAAAAATGAATTCCATGGGTTATTTCAGTTCATCAATAGCTCTGAACTGCCCTTGAAAGGACTGAAGATTTTAATTGTTTGCAAAGCCCATCTAAAGCTGATCCTATGAAAAGTGAGTTTATTTTTTTACCTTTTCTGTGCAAGCAACACTTTTTATGGACTAAAAAAAATTCTACAGCATTGTCATAAGTGCTGTGTTCCACTTTATGAACCCTGAAGTAATGGATTTGCAAGAGGTATATGCAGAAGTCTGTTATTGACTGTGAAGACATTCTGTACCGGTTGACTGTGAACTGAAGTATCATTTTCCCTCTCATCCTGGCACCTGGATAATATTAAATTTGAACCTTTGATTTGATTGATACATCTCAGCAGCAGGACATTTAGACATTTATGTCATAAAACCAAAATGAAATATTTTATATCACTGAACACAGCAGTGTAGGGCACAGTAGTTAAAATCAAATGAAGTTAGCATCAATTCTGTAGATATGGAAAAAAAATCACGCAAAACCCCACCACAAAGAATACCCTGTTGTTTTTGTTTTAAAACGACATTTAATAGACTCATTGGGAAGTTTACCCAAGGAAATAGAGCTGATGGGTTCAAATGTACAAAGCAGGAGACCTATTCCTATATGCAAAACAGGTAGACACAGGTGCAAGAAAGGTAATTGCTAGTGCAAAATACACCATTACCTGTTTTGCATGCACAACTGTGTAACATGTGAGGGCAACTAGATGATTTTGTCTCTGTCTGAATCATTTTTATGCTCAAATTGGTTGTTTGGGAAAATTGACTCCCATACTCCTTAGATCTCACGCATAAAGAAATATTTTAAAGTCCAGAAGACAATGGAAACCTTGAAACCCCTTGGTAGGATGGATCCAGCATCTGCTTTTATTTGTTAAAACAAATAAGCAAACACATGATATTTTGGACTTTACTTTTTCCCCTCCCCTCTTAACCATTTTTGTTGTTGTGTAATGCTGTTTCCTTCATTAGTACATTGAAATCTGCTGAAGCCAGAAAGCAACTTGCTTGCCTATTAGTTTAACTGAAAGCCTATCACAACCGTGCATTACCCACTATCTTGGGAACAATTAAGATATGCCATCCCCACAAAACAGTTTTTAAGTGGGCAAAGCATATTTAACGGTAGAGTTTGTGGCACCCGAAATGGAAATACCATGAAAACTATGGGGAATAAGTACTTACACTAACACAGAACAAGTTCCTAATAACTCACATATAGACTCTGGGGGATATGGTATCCAGTGTGTACATTCTAAATATTGCTAATGAAATGTTTACAATCTATGGAGGCATAAGGAAAAGAGTATAATCGGTGGCCAGCTAAAGGCCACCCGTTAACTGCAATAAGGCAGATTTAATATGTACATAATTATTGATCTCTTTAGCAAAAAAGTCTTTATGAATAATATTCCTGCCATAGTGTTAGAAGCAAAAGTATCCAGGGAGTTAGGCATCAACAGCTGAACAATTGATAGATTTAGACAGGTTGGACAATGTCAGTCTAAAAGCATCTAATCAATATGGACAAATGTGTCAGAAAGGTGATTTGAGAAATGACTTTATAATAAGAAAAAGAACAGATTCAGGATCCTTTTTCCTTCTTTAATATGAAACACATATGTTTCCAAAACAAGTGGTTAAAAAAATCATTTTAAGTTCTCATGGAAGGTCAAGCCAAGTTAAATTAAAATATAACACGTGTCCAGTGTGGCCTTCCTGCCCTGTGCATTGCATAATATCTGGATTACTTGAAACTTGAATGTTAAATGTGGTAGAGAACATATATGTCATGATTAACGTATTTTGCAACATAGAAACTTGGGTGTTGTGCCTACTTATTGTGTTTGACAGCTCCAGTCAGTCCAGTAACTGGATGCTTGGTTCTGGGAAGTCCAAGCTTCTCCATAGTTCTATCTCATTTCTGCTACTAGTCATGAAAAAAATATATAACATTTCAGCTCTCCTTTACTGGACAAGACTGGGACTGTGTATTTATGTGGATTTTAGCTTTTAGAAGCAATTAGGAAGGAGCATCAAAATAAGCAATTAACATAGAGGCATGGAGACAAAGATCATACAGATTGTTTATCTGTAAAACATGCTGAATAACCAATCACATAAAAAGGCATTGAGGATTTATTGGTCTGTGAGTCCTCCAGGGAAGTCTTATTCTGATGCCTTTGTAGGCAGTTATAGGGGAGCATGGTCCTCAAAGGTCAAACTAGCAAAGTATGAGCTCTGACAGGTTTTACCAAACTAGTAAAATTTCAAGAATCAGTCCGATCATGGATGTCTGTTGACCAGGGACTGGCCTTGCTAAGTGTGGAGATGCTCCTTTCTAGGTTGATCACAAGGGGATAAAATATTCAGTCACAGAAACTCTTGGGGCTAAACTTTGCAGTTGTAGAGCGGTTGCAATCTGAATCAATGAGTGGAGCATTCTCACTGATTAAATGAACAATCCTTTGTATATGGAAGTATTAAATGCTCTTGGTGAACTGTTTTGGTGAGAACAGGATGCAGCTGAGTCCCAGGTTCTAGGTTTATTGCTTAGGTATGTTGTTTGCTTCACCAAGGTTCATTGCCAACGACCAACCCATTCAATCTCTGGACAATGCATGCTTTTGGCAATGTGGTTGAAGTTAACTTAGAGAATGAATTATTTTCTGCTACCCATTACCATTACTAGAAAATCTACTTAAAGAATAGATCCCTTCCAACCCTCACTAAACTAGGGAAAACTAATGGCTCAGGCATGCAATAAACCTTGGACTCTGATTTTAGGGCCCAAGTTACTCAGAAATTCAAAGAAGTCCAAAGAAAAAAAACAAAAATCTTTTTGAAAAGTATTTTGCCCCCAATTTTACACTTATCTGACCTGGATGTGACTGGAGTCAAGAAAGATTATGAAGGATAAGCTACAATTAATGGAAAACTCTTAATTTTAATAGAGTTTTAAAGGTGACTGCCTCACCACCCGTGGAGCAAGTAAGTGGGGGTAATTTGGACATGAAATCAGTGCAGTTGCCTAATAAAGGAATGAGGAATAAGGGGCAGAGACTTAGGGAATTTAACTTTAACAGTGGCACTGTAAGCAAGTGGTTGAGGAGGGGAGGGAAATGTTTGATCTCCTAGTCATTTTAAGCCTTAGTATACATACATCCTGGGAGCTATGACTATACCAGTTAAACTTGGTTTTTGTTTTTATCTTATTTTTTATTAGTTCACCATCTTTATATGCAAAGAATGTTACAGAACACTGTCAGTAGCTCAACTATTTATTCTATATCAGGAAATATCCCTATGAGCATGGGTGATGCCCTCTTCTATAATACAGAACTTGGTAATCACTTGAAGAGAGCAGAGCAGAAGGTGTTCCCACAGGAGCATTGATAAAGTAGAATGAGGTTTCTTTTTGCTACGGATTATTATTGTCCAACAATCACCAACCTCTCCAATTCATGATACCAACTGTGAATTGAGTAATTCTATGATATTGCACTCATCCACTGACTCTACCAGAAATTCTGTTCCCAAATGTTCTCTTCTTAGAATACATCTGTGTTTTGTCAGAGGATGCAGTCGTAAGCCATGCATAGGTTAAGTTTCTACATTAGTGTTCGTTGAAGAGAAGAATTTTCTCCAGGAGCCATGCTTGACAAACTATGCTGAGAGGTAGGTGGGGAGGTAGATCTGATCATAAGGTTCTGGTATTTTGCTTGGTGGGTGCAATTTTAACATTTCTAACTACGTACTGAATGTATCTATAATAAACATATATATAGTAATGAACCAGCTGGCTCTATAAAGATATAGCTGAAAATGTTATAAGAATCAAAATGTCAACAAGGTTGAAAAAGAAATGAAACCTTATAGAAAAATTGATTTAAAGGGATCAATATCATTTGCATACAAAAATTATACATAAGTTGGAAAATACAATGAAAGACTACTGAAATCCAGAAATCACTCATGGCAAATGAACTCTAGAGAGTAAGGGGTATCACATGGAGAATAGAGAAAAGTGGTGCATGGTTGTTGTTGAAAGTGTTGATTTTTTTAAACTAAAAGACTAATAGGAATAACTAAATGCATGTGTTGTCTATCAGGACCCAAATCATTTTTCATGTCTCTCTTGGCTTGTCTAACCTTCTTGCCTCCACTGCTTTGGCACTTAGCTGTCAATACTATGACACCAAGGCCACATCACAAGCTCAGTAGAACAAAACAAGTAGGGCTTGTTTAAAAGTAAGTCATGATTTTGTTTTTCTACAGGGAACTTCCCAAGAAGAAGGGCTATTTCTATAGCTAGGGCTTAGCTAAGGGCCTGGTATGGAATAAATGTTTAGTCATTGCTTGTTGACTAACTTTCATTCTGGCTCTGTTCTTCAGTCTTGATCTATTCTTATTGCTTAGAATTCAGAACGTCTGCTAACCTTATGCCTCATTTTACCTTATCCCCGGTTGAGAAATCTTATCTTGGAGACAAGTCAATCAAGACAGTCTCCATTTGGGTTAGAAATAATTAGAAGAGAAAACTTGCTACCAAAATAAAAATGGAAGGAAAGAAACAAAGCTAAAAAGGGAACTAGTTCTTGAAACCAAGGTCAAAGGTGAATTAAAGTGATTAAATCCTTATCTGATTGATATCCCTCCCCCCCCCCGTGATCAGAACATGCATTTAACTTTTATGACACAACTTCCCATCATTACAGTGGAGAACCATTGAAGTAGACGATCCCTTGATATAAAAATGGGTGATTGAATAAATGAGAAAGGAATTTATTAAGGGAATTTTATGTACAAAAACACTGTGAAAAGTATTGGGAATACAAATACAAAAAAGGTGAAATAGTTTCTGCCCTCAAGGAACTTAACATTCTAATAGGAAGTTGGAGCACATGTAAGATAATCAAGATCAAGGTTGTTTCCATCTGGTGAATCAAAGGAATGGTAAATTAATTGATAGGTCAGTCAACTGACTTTCAAGAAGCAAGTGGTATTGTTGATCTGAGTGCTGTTTTTAGAGCAGCTGATGGAAAATGGGGTAGGGTGATGGCAGGATAGATGGCAAGATGACCTGAGGGTATGACTGGAGAGCATGTGAAGTATGGATTAGTGATCTGGAACTGACTTGATACAGGAAGGAAGGAAGGAAACAAGTCTTTATAGAATGCATCTTTATGCATTCTGCTAGACCCTTTCAAGTCAACATCACTTTGATGATGTAGCATCTTCTGACCCAAAAGAATGAATCAGCTTCAAAAGGTATAGTTTATTTGCTGAGAGCATCAAAGCTCACCATCATCATTCTCAGCAAATCTTTACTGAATAATGACTAGATGAGGCTTGGACTTTAAAAAGGTCTAAGAGATGATATCCTTTAAGATGTTATTTATGGTTGATGATGGGACATACACATAAAATAATAAGTGGTAAGATCTAAAAGGATAAGGTAATGCCAAATTTGTGGTGGTGTGAATAAATGACATGAATTTATAAGTGATGCACTATTTAGAGAACTAGCCTTGGAGTTGGGAAGACCTGACTTCAAATCCTACCTCAGAGACTTAGCTGTATGACAAATTACTGAACCTCTCTTTCTCTGCTTTCTCATCTTTAAAATGGAGATATCAATAACTCCCATGGATATTGTTAAATTGAAATGAGATATTTGCAGAGTATTTTGTTAGTCTCAAAGCACTATATAAATGCTAGTTAAGCCATAGTAGCTATGGCAGTCCCAAAATAAACCTGTTCAACCAAATTTTAACAGAATACGATCTTCACAAAATATGTAATTTTTTAAAAGTTTTATTGATGACTTTCATCCTTAATCTTTTCCTCTCTTGCTACTTTTATCTATTAACTATTACTGAAACCCGGCACCCCCAATATGAATCTTTCTTGGTCATCCTTTCCACTATAGTACACTACATCTTCACTCAGTTCCCTGGTCATGGTGGGTAGGTTAGAATACTCCTTGTTCCCTACTACCATTTCCAGATTCTCCCCTTTTTTACAACACTCAGTGAGCTCTCTTCCTTTGAATTTAACGTCAGTCATATCTACCATTCAATCAAAATCCTGATAACTGTTGTGTACATAATCTCAGGTTATTCTTCTTCCTCAATAAATTCTGTACATAGCCAACACTTCTCTTTTCCCCAACTCTTACCCTTGTACTAGGAAATTTCAACACACATATTATATTGGTTCTTCCTCAAACTTTCCATGCACTCAGTTCCTCAAACTACTCATTTCCTATGTACTCCTCTACCACACCTCACAATGAAAATGGACATATCCTTGATTTTGCCCTTCACCCACAAGTGTATCACCTCCCATGTTCAAGAATTCCAAAATTCCATTATTTGACCATAATTTAAGGATTTTCACCTCTTGCTCTTTTTTTCTTTACAAAACTCTTCTTTTCATTTGCACTATAACCTCAATCCCTTGATTCCTAGATTCTACTTCTGTCCATCTTCCTTACACTAACAACTTTTTCTTCTTTTTTTCCCCAACCTTGGACCCATGATGAACCAATTCAACACTATCCTTGACTACCTTTTCATATCTGCAATAATTTCCAACATTTGCCACCTTTGCTATTAAACATGTACTGCTGAACAAAAACTCAAGAAAAATCATGGCAGCCATTCTGACTGGATCTACTATAAATATATTACATCAAAAACATACATACAACATACAACATAAACATATTACATCAACCAGGCCATCACTGCTCCTATTCCTCTTACTGTATCTCCCTCATTAACTCACCATCCCAGTCTCCATTGCAATTTTTCCAAATCTTTTCTCCTCCTACCTTTTCAACTGAGAGTTTTGCCTCATGTTTTACAGAAAAATTGAGGTCATATGTCTTAGCAGATATCTTAAACTCAATATGTCCCAAACAGAACTCATTTTTCCCTCTAAATATAAAACCTTTGGCTTCCTACTGTGTGTCTGTGTGTGTGTGTGGGGAAGTGGGGAGTTAGGGGAGGAGATGTGTGGGGGGGAACATTAACTTCCCTGTCCCTCAGCATCATGATCTACAAGTGTTTTTGATTTTTCACTGTCCCTCAGTCCCAAATTAAATTTGATGACAAGGTCTGTATATTTTACTTCTTCCACTTTTTACCTCTTTTCATTTTTTCAAGTATGTCCTCATTCTCTCCTCTTTCATCACCCACACTCTGGTGGAGACCCTTTAAGTATCACACCTGAATAATTAAATTAGTCTGCCGGTGAGTCTGCTTGCTTTCCCTCTCCACATTCTAATCCATCCTCCATTCAATCATAAAAATAATTTTCCTTGAGCACCAGTCAGACTATGTCACTCCCTGCTCAACAATCTTCAGTGGCTCCCTATTACCTCTAAGATCAAATACAAAATGCTCAATTTTGTATTTAAAGTCCTTTGTAACCTGCTCTCTCTTGACTTTCCAGTCATCTTACATCTTACTACCAGCCACATATTCTTTGATCCAATGACATTGGCTTCCATTTTCCCCAAACAATATACTCCATCTCTTAGCTCTGGGCATTTTTTTCCTGGCTTTCATCTATACCTGGAATATTTTCTCTCCTATTAACTGACTATTGACACCTCAGACTTTCTTGAAGTACCGAGTAAAATTACTTCTAAAGGAAGTTTTAGATGCAACTGGGTGGCACAATGATAACCTTGGAGTTGGGAAGACTCATATTCCTGAATTCAAATTTGGCCTCAGACATTAACTATGTGACTCTGAGCAAGTTATATAACCATTTACGTCAGTTTCATTATCTGTAAAATGAGCTGGAGGAGGAAATGGCAAACCACTTTGGTATTTTTACCAAGAAAACCCTAAATGAAGCCATGAAGAGTAAGATACAATAGAAATTCACCAAGCAACAAATAAGAAGTCTTTCTAAATGTTTCTTAATTCCACTTCTTTCCCTCCTTTTTTTTTAAATAACAGGGGCAGCTAGGTGACACAGTAGATAGAGCACTGGCCCTGAAGTCAGGAGTACCTGAGTTCAAATCCGGCTTCGGACACTTAACAATTACCTAAATGTGGGGCCTTGGGCAAGTCACTTAACCCCACTGCCTTGCAAAAAAAAAATAACAGCACAAGTTAAGCAATACCAATTGATATAATTGTGATTGACAGCATTTGCAACATCTTGAATTCATATTCTCCCAACTCTCCAATAAAAGGAGGATGGTCTGTTTCCTCATTTTGTCAGGGAGGCCAAGGTTGGTCATTATATGGTTCTCAGTTTATTTAATATTTCCTTTTTATTCATATCATAATATTATTATAGTTATATATGGTTATACTTATATCAATCTATATCAAATACAAGATTTTCCATGTTTTTTAAATGAATTACTTGTATTCATTGTTTCTTATAGAACCATTCCCTGACTTTCACATCAACATAATTTCTTTAGTCATTCTGCACTGGTTGGGCACATATTTTCTTTTCATCTTTTTGCTATCAGAAAACATATTGCCACAAATATTTTGGCATAGATGAGATCTATTTTTTATGATTTTGTCCTCTTTAGAATATATATCTCTAACAGTGGGATCTTTGAGTCAAAGGATATGGACACTTAAATTAGATTTTTTTCATTATTCTAGATTATTTTCCAGGATAGTTGGTACAAGTTATAATTATACTAACATTATATTAGCATGACTGTCTTTCTCAATTCTTTTAGCATGGATATTTCTGTCCTTTTTATCCCAAACAATTTTCTAAGTATGAGGTGAGTATGAATATGAGTTGTTTTAATAAGCATTTCTTTTATGATTAGTGATTTGAAGCAATCTTTCATATGGCTAATAATAACTTGCAATTCTTATTTTAAGAACTGTTTGTTAATAGCCTTTATTCACTGATGTATTAGGGAATATTTCTTGATTTTATATATTTGTTTCAAATCTTTAGATATCTTACATAGCAGCCTTTTATTTGAGAAACTTAAAGAGAAGCTTTCTTTCCAATCAACCTTTTCCCTTTTTATTCTAGTCTCATTGATTTTATGAAAAAGATTTCAATTTCATATAATGAAAATTGTCCATTTTTTATTTCATGAATAATCTTTTATTTAGATAAAAAATTATCTCCCCAGTCATAGTTTTGAAAGTTACTTCCACTCATTTTACTAGTTTTTATGTTTATGATATGACCTTTTGAATTTAGATGAGCAGTTCTTAACCTAGTCTGTGAACTTTTTTTTTTTTTTAGTTTTTTTTGCAAGGCAGTGGGGGTTAAGTGGCTTGCCCAAGGCCACACAGCTAGGGAACTATTAAGTGTTTGAGGCTGGATTTGAACTCAGGTACTCCTGACTCCAGAGTCAGTGCTCTATCCACTGTGCCACCTAGCTGCCCCCAGTCTGTGAACTTAAAAGCTTTTATATGATATTTTGATATCATAGTTACTTCATAATACTCTGAGTTTTTTGTAGATTTATAAACCTTATTATGAGAAGGGGTTCATTGGCTGTTCCAGGCTGCCAAAGAGGGGTTAATGATAGAAAAATGGTTAGGAACTCCTGATTTACATTATCAGTTTGGAATGAATTGTAGTGTGAGATGCTGCTCTAAGCCTCTTCCTTTCCCTTTTCACCTTCCCTCCCCAGTTACTTTCTAGCTTTCCTAGAAGGAATCTTTCTTCAAGAAATTTATGTTCTTGAGTTTATCAAACACAGGAATACTGAGGTTGATCATGCCTGATTCTTGCCTATCTAATTTGTTTCACAGATTCACTTTTCAGTTTTTGATCAGAACAAAATAATTTTTGATGATTACTGATTTTAATGCAGTTAGATGCCCAGAAATGCTACACTCCCTTCCCTCTTAATATTTGTCATACTTTTCCTTAGGATTATGGAGAATTTATATTTCTAAATAAATTTTATCTTGTCTGGCTCTAAACAGCTGTTACTTTATCTAACCCTTGCTAGTTTGGCACAGTACTAAAGGTATAAATTACTTTAGCTAATATAATAAATTTTATTATAAGGAATAAGGAATAAATATCTCTCCAAAATTTAAATCTTCCTTTATCCTTTTAAAGAGTGTTTTAAATTGTATTTACATGTATTTAGTGTGCCTTAATAAGTTGGATTGTGCATATATGTATGTACGTTGCTTATTTTGAATGGTATTTATCATTGCATTATTTCCTTCTGCTATTAGTTATTTCTCTGAAAAAATACTGGTACTGATGATTTTTTTAATAATTATTTTGTATCCTATTATTTACTGAGGTGATCATTATTATTCTCAGTTTCTTTATTGATTCTTCAGAGTTTTCTAAATAAAATGCCATGTTATCTACCTATGAGATAATTTAATTCCCTCTTTAATAATTTTTAAAACTTTAATTTATCTGGTAAATGCTATCACTCATATTTTTAAAAGTGTCACATAATAATGGAAGAAGGGGAACATTCTTGCTTTACCTCTGAATTTATTGGAAATTTTTTTTAGTATTTCTCCATTACAAACAATACTAAATTTATCACATTCAACACTAGCTTTTCATGCTTTTGTTTTTTGCGGTTCTTAGCATGAATAAGAAAGAGTTTATGAAAAAAAGGTTTTTCTTTGTCTATTGATAAAATCATATAATTTGGTTGGTTTTGTTTTTAATAGATTAATTATACTAATTATTTTCTTCATTTTGAGCCTTCCTTTGCATTTCTGTTTTCTAGCCAGAAGACCCATGATACTGCTGAATGCAATTTTTTTCAAACTTTTTCCTTTCTTGGATAGTCCAATTCCTAATGCTTTTAATATTAATATGCTTCTTCATAGTGCTCTCATATGTAAACTGAACATAATTAATCAAATCAATTTTGCTTTCTGGTAGCAAGAAGTTTTATATACATATATAATAGTTATATGCTTGTTATATGTGAATAAGCATATTACTATCTATTATATATAATAACTATATACTTATTTATATGTGTGTACATACATAGATAGTATACAAATATGTATACCTGCACACATTTGTGTATATATGTGTACTTTATGCTTCCATTTCTTGATTATTTGAGCTGTTGAATGGATAACTTTCAAGATAGTACAGCATTAAAAAATGCACTCTAAAATTCTTGGAAAGAAAAAAACAACTGAAACCCTTAAACTGGAGAATTTACTGTGTTCCACATCCAATACAGAAGGATATAGAATTTGCTAGTTATATATTATTATAAGATTTTAATTTAATGTCATCTTAAACTGTTACTAAAACCTGATCTACCTTACTGTTACCATTAATGTGTTCATAATATTATAGATTTTGAGTTGGATTAGAACTTAGATGGGAGACCATGCACATTACCCCTTCATTATAAGGATGAGGAAAATGAAGCAAAGAGAGATAAAATGATTACCCAAAGTCAGGTAAATGAAGATAAATGGCAAAGATGACTTCCTAGTCCATGCTGTGACTTAAAACTTAGCACCTCTGCATCCAAATTCAGCTTCACTGTACCACCTCATATAGGTATATTAACCTTAGATCATTCTTTTTCTGTTAGCAAATCTCTCTTTTGTTTACAAATGGTTATGTAAAAATTACTTCTTCCCACAGAATTAAAGTTAACAACGTATTAAATTTCTATTACTAATAAGGTTCAAGGAAGTCAAATAGTCCCCCTCTCCATTTTTATTGAACCTCTGCTATCTACCTAGAACAATATATAAAGAATTGCATACACTATATTATTCCCATTTTCCTATAGATTTTTCTCCCAAATCCTTCTTGATAGTTGGGAATACCACTGGTCAGTATACTTCCCTCAGTTTTATATTTTTGCTTCATAACAATAAAAGAAGGATCTAGAATAAAGTTATCTGTCATTGCATCATTTTAGAAATTTATATGATTTTAGCATATGTATGACAGACAAATTGTTGGAAGGAAATCTTGGGCTATATTCTGCTTTACTAAGTGATGAAATAGAATAAAAATAATTATCAAAGATGTGAATAACTGGACAAGGCGATTGGATGATCACATGATAAATGGGAAGGATAACAGATGATAGCTGGATTCCAGTGGTATTTGGAAAACTGCATTTGCATTTATATACATGAAATATTAAAAGACCCAGAGGAAGGACTTGCATAGATCTGCTATGGAACATTCATGGAAGAAAATAGACAAGAATCACAATGGATAAGAAGACAGAGATAGATTACAATTCGCACCTCTGTAGAGAATATTCATGAGATCATGGCTCTCATCCTCAGTAAGATCATGCATACCTCTCTTGAAGCATTAAAACATAAGGTTAAATTAGTGTTTAAAGTCATAATGTATTAAAAATGCAGATAGATCAATAATATAAAATTATGTTAAGAGAAAGAGAAATTTTAATTTAGAAAAACTGGACATTTCTCTAATAGGCATTGCTGGTAAGGAAGATTAGGTATTTCAGTATTGAAGAGCCAAAGAATATACGTGTGTCATCTTTGGACCATATACTAAAAATTGACAGATAATACTTCTTCAGGGTTTAAAGTGTATGCTTTTGTGGGGAGAGGAGGGGTGATGTGTGATTAGTGCCTATGTAGAGTGTAGAAGTCAATTGTGAGATTGATACTGGAGCTATAACTAGCCAAGGTAATTGGGTCAAAGCAGGTATAGAGCTGGCATAGTGCATCACTAATCAGAATAACTTGAAATGGTAGAGTATGAGTGAAGGTGGAAAAATCAAGTAAACTAGAAGGAATTGCTAAGAGTTAGGTGTTCCATTTGAAATCGTTGGATTTTTGCTTCTTGTAACTTCATTGTGTTGAGTGTAGGCTGTATATATTTGTTTTTAAAGGTTGAGACTTGTTCTTTTTCAGAGTCCAGGTACTCCATATAGCAAATTTGGGGGAATATTAGAGGAATGAATTAAGGAATTCAATTCAATAAAAATTTATTGTATTGATTATGTGTAAGGTACTGTGCTAATTGCTGAGGATATAAAAAATAGAACTTATATTCTGCTGGAGGATAGAGTACCTAACTATATTAGCAAATATGAGATAATTTGAGGATTGGGAGAACCAGCAATTAAGGAAAGAAGACTTCACTAGAAAGGGAAGACTTGAACCAAGGCTTAAAGGATTTGAAGAGGCAGGGGTGAAGAGAAAGTATGTTCTGGTTATGGAGGATAGTCTGTATATGGAGACAAATGTATTTTCCTGGCAGCTTAGGCCTGACAATTCTATTATTCCACCTAAGTTTATTATTTTCCCCATCCCTAGAGAAGGGTTGCCCAAACTGATTATGGGGATGCATGAAGGAGAAAATGTTATTTTGGGATGTTTGTCCCTTAAGCTATGAGATATGGTCTTTGTGTTCAATGTTGAAAATGTCCATCTCTTTGTAGGAGCTTGGTAGTAGCAATAATAATAAAAAGATGGCAATGATGATACTGCTGCTGATGGACACATCAGAATCTATTGTTTTTCCACTAACCATTTCCTTTTCTTCTAAACTGAATGCTTGAGAAATTTATTCTGTTAAATCAGCTGGACTTAGGTGAAGGAATTATCAGTCATCCCTCAGCTTCCAAATCCACTCAGCTGAACTATATCCCCATGGATGCAAGTAGCCTTCAGAAAACCTAAGTTAGAGCTAATTGGGTTGTATTGTATATAAGTAATTTAGATGAGGTATTGAAAACAAAATTTTAGAGTTTACAGAAGATACTAAAACTGGAGGCAGAGCAAATAATGAGGAACAAAACAATCAGACTCCAAAGGCTTTGGATTGTATAAGTAATTGGATCAGCAGATGGCAAATGCAGTTCAGTACAGGAAAATGTAAAATAGTCTTGGAGCAAAAGAAACAAACTAAAAAATAGGCGCTAAATGGAACAATCATCCAGAACACTGACCAGGAAACAGAAAGGAGGGGTTATTGTAAAAAATAAATCATTGAAACTCTTAGCTTATGGCAAATTCTCTTGTTTTAGGATCATATCAGAATTAATGTGCATGCATAGCATCCAAGGCAGTTACTCACTGCACCCTATGGGGATTGGCAGGATGCTTCAAACATCAAACATTTCAGCAAATCCTATATAGCCACTTAAGAAAAATATTCTTCACAATGTTGTTTTCTTGTATCCAAATTCCTCATCTTTATCACAGTCAGTGACTTCAGTGATTTTAATTTTTTTCTCATTTGCCAAATGTTTAAGTTTTGCTGAATATTCTGAATCTCCTTTTTGCATATTCTTGGGAAAATTATTAGCAAGCTTTAAAAGTTATTTCACTGTATAACATCTTCCCATGTCATAGACCCCCACTCAAGAAGACCATTGAAGATGTATTATACAAGGATAATACTTCTTCACTCTATGTCCTACAGAAGGACTTGTTCTTTTCTGTTGAAGTAAGAAAGCAATGGCAGCTAGTAAGAAAGAGACAAGGGAAAGGAAAAAGCATTAAGCCCCTACTATATGCTATACACTCTGCTAAGTACTTTACAAATATTATTTAATTTAATATTCACAATGACCCTGAGAGTTATTATGACTCCCATTTTATATTTAAAGAAACTGAGACAACCACTATTATGTGACTTGCCCAAGCTAATGTCAGAGTCTAAATTTGAATTCATCTTCCTGACTCTAGGACCTGCCTTTTCTCCCTGTATCTCCAATCTAGTAGCCAAGGACAATCTGTTTTGCTTTTAATCTTGTGTTCCTGTGGAACTTTTGTTGCCTGTTTTGAGAAATCTCATGCCTGGAAAAATAACCAAATCTGACTAGTTTCTAAATAGTTGGAGACAATGATGGATTCAAGCTTCTCCCCATTTCAGTCCATCCTTCACTTAGTTGTCAAATTGATCTTCCTTAAGCACAGGTCTGATTCTGTCACCAATAATCCCATTCAAAAAACTATAGTGGCTCTGTATTAGCTCCGACCATGTACTCTTCTGTTAATTCAGTGAACCTTTGATGTTCCTCCAACTTGATTGGGTTTTTTTTTGATTCCATCCTTTATCACTAACTGTCCATTTCTATAATTCTTTCTTCCTAGACTTTGATCAGATCTCAGTTAAAGTTTTACATCTACAAAAAAATCTTTCTCAGTTGACCTTAATCTTAATGTCTTACCTATGAGATCATTTATCCTCTTTAAAGCTTATTTGTACAAAGCTGCTGGTACATTGTCTTCTCCATTACATGGAGAGATACTGTTTTACCCTTCTTTGAATTTTCAGGGCTTAGCAAGTGTCTGGAAAGAGTAGACTCTCAATGAAAACTTGTTGACTGACGGCCTGGAAAAGATGTTTGAAAAGAATTCTGGAAAAGATGTTAATGAATATCAAAGCAGGATATCACATCAAAAAACACAGATGATATTTTTGCACAGGTTAGGCAATGAAGACCTTTCTTAGTCATTTACTATCTAACTACATAATTCAGCAGCTCCAACTACTCAGAGTCTGTGTTTAAGCTGTGTTGCAGTTATTGTTGCTAAAGAGCATCCTTTGTCAATGCATCATAAATTTTCCCCTTATGACCTCTTATTTGTCTGTGAAGTTTGAAGATATGCCTGCCAGCCAGCAGTGTCTCTGAGAACTGGATTTCTTTGCCTTGTGATTTTCCTTTTTAATTGTTTGTTTTAGGTTTTTTGTTTGTTTTGTTTTGTTTTGCAAGGCAATGGGGTCAAGTGGCTTGCCCAAGGTCACACAACTAGTTAATTATTAAGTATCTGAGGCTGGATTTGAACTCAGGTTCTCCTAACTCCAGGGCCGCTGCTCTATTCACTGTGCCACCTAGTTGGCCCTGTTATTAATTGTTAAGCTATCAGCCAAAATACCTAAAAGAATCAATTGCATTTTGGAATTAAGTGTATGAACTAGCCAGACTGACTTAGTCATTTTTCAAAAATTTTTGGTTGCCTTCATGACCAAATTCAAGTACCTTATATGATGATAGATCAAAAGCAGATCTTCCAATGGTTGATGCAGTTAGCCAAAGAATCTGAAGTTAAGTCAAATGGTATTTTAAAAAATGTAGTCTTAGGTCTACAGCAGGAAGATTGCATAAAGATCATTAAGTTCCCAAGGTCACAAAGCTTGTAGATATGAAGTGGGATTTAACCAAAGTTCATTAATGCTAGAACTATACACTTTTGACTATATTATGCCTCTAATATTTATTAGTTGGAGACTTGCCTAAAGTTCAATGGGAATTCTAAGTCTTGGCTTTAGATTCTAGGTCTGCTTCTAATTCTCAGTATGACCTTGGGGACACCACCTCTTCTCTATAGAATTACTTTTTCGTCTGAGGGAATTTAACTAGATGATATTTAAGGTTCTGTTCTGGTTTGCTTTGTTTTGAATTCTAATGTCCATGATTCTTTTTTTTTTAACTCTACTGCTAAAAGGTACTAAAACATAGTAGATATATTTTCTTTTCTTTTCTTTTTTTTTTAGAAGGACACTAACTCTTTCACATGGTTTGACTACCCCTAGGGAGTCACACTTCTGAATTACACTCCTGTGTTTAGATCTAATAGAAGACCCTATGGTCACCAACAGTCAACTTCAGCTTTTGTTGCTAAGACTGAAAATGCCTTCCATTAGCATGACATGCACATGATAATAACCCTCTCATCTAGTAAGCTTCTTTTACCATCTGCAGAAAATAAAACTGAAGTCTGTTTACAAATCATAGTGATTTCGCTGAGCAAACTACCCTGCAAAATCAATTGATCTCAAGAATATTTAAATTTTTCAATAGCCTTTTTCTTACTGAAATCCTTTATTATCCAGGAAGCCTCTGCTGGAGTGTATCGGTTGGATGAATTAAACAATGATAAGCTTTGAAAAGTATAAATAAGCTAAGCTGGGAGATCTAAAGGAAATTGTGCTATGAGAGGAGATTTAGCACAAAGGTAAGTAAGAGAGGTTGTGCCTATCTCATTCTGCTCTGGTATTTTGCCTATGGGCCTTTCTTTGGAACATGGTTACCATGTAATTAGTTGAGCAATAAGTTAGGTGTTTAAAAATATTTTTTCAGGTGCTTTTTTGTATTCATGGTAGCTTCTCAACACCAAAAATCAATCTCAATCAAAGCTGCAACTGAGTTTATCATAAATTATCATGAAAAGGTTTTCTACTGAGTAGATGGTTAATTACTATCTAATTTGAATAATTTTGCATATTAATGAGAAATGAATGAAAATCATTTTTAGATTTTTAACTTCAGCTGAGAAACCCATGGAGATAATGGCCCCCTTTTAAGATGCATGTGATCCTGCTACTAAAGGAGAATGAATTTTTTTTCATTTACCAACTTGTTTTAAATTGATTAATGGATTAGTGTTTTTATCATTAATAAACTATATTCAAATGAAAGACAACTTCATTCTTTGACTTAGTTGCCTTTAGCCAGCTGTCAGAAAAGAGAAATGGAAAGCAAATGAAGAGTTTTCTTAGGAAATATGCAACCTTGCACAGTCCTTCAGAAGTGGAGGTATAGATTTTGACTGTGAATGCATTTCTACAACCTATGCATTTTTTTAGGATGCATAGTTCTTTATGCACATATGTATATAAATATGTAGTATGTGTATGCTTATGTCTGTGAGTGTATCTAATATGCAAATTGACAGGGAGTGGACTCTAGAATGAGAAATATTATGGTAGCCTACAATTTGAAAAAGTGACTGACAGCGGCCTCAGGCTTCAGGAATTATTGCCACCTAGAAGTTGAATATCACTTTTAAAAGCTCTCCAAGAAACCTTTCTCTTCATTGCAAACCAAGAATAGCAGTTAATTTGACTTTACAGCTATTTTTTTCTCTTAAGGATAAATGAAGAACATTTCTACTACCTCATTTCTATCTTGGATTTCTGAATCTCCTTCCCCTCCTTTATTTTGTGCGTGACAGAGATCATCTCTTTCTAGGAGACCTTTTTGTTGCCTCTACCACCCTCAAGTGGAAAAAAGAAATCTAAACAATAAATCTAATGTGATTTCAGAGTCAGAGGAGCTGAGTTCAAATTTTATCCCGATTCCACCTCGAGTGCTATCTGCCTGTGGGTGACTTTGACAGGTCATTTAGCTTCCACTGACCTCAGTTTCCAATTTTGAAATATGAGGGGTTTGAGGTAGCAGATCCCTTGGTTCTTTTTCCAACAATTAGATCTATAACCTATGAATAGAGAGGTCTGGCTAGCATTGGTTCATAGTCATGCATTCTGGACTTGATTCTAGATTGTCACCTTTCAACCAATTCACATTGTTTCTTGAGATCTGCTACAGATTTTACAAGTGTTACAGTTATGGTATCTTGAGGATTAAAATACTATATGCAAATATATATATATATATGTATATATATATATATATACACATATGTACTTTCTGATCTCTCAGATAAGATCTCTTGTTGTTTGGTGATTCCTACTTATCTAAAATTATCACCCACTCAGTTCTCATTACCAAGTAGTTTCACTATAGGACTTGTGTAAAACCTCCAGAACATTTACCTGACAGGCAGAGGAGAAGACAGGAGGGAAAAGAAGATAATCCTTTGTCCTCTGGGACTTGGAAAGACCCAGCCTTGCAAAGAAAAATTGAAGACATGAAAGACTATTGAAGGAACTGGTCAGTTAGACTCAAACCTAGTCACAAAGACCTATTTTACCTCCATGACCATGAATATATTGACTAGGTGACAAAGAAGAATTTCTTCAATATAAAAGGCATCAATCTTTAAAGGAGCACTGATATAAAATCACAAGGAAATTATGGAAAATTACTTAGCGGTAAGAGGCAAGCCATTTTACAAAGAAGGGGAAAAAAAATGATGTTTCCAATTGAGCCATATGCCAGAGTAACTTTCAGTATAAGACATGAACTATATTTTAAAAGCACAAAGTAGGAATATTTTTTTTAAATTATGGAATCAGGAGTGGCATTAGCATGAGCTGTCCACTCCCCCACTCCTCCTTCTGGTCTCTCCCAGTCTCTTTTGCCAAGGAACTGAGAATGAATGGTTAAGAGCCAAGGAAATGGAAAAGAAGACAAAATAAAGCTGGGTAAATTTTGGCGGAATGTTAGCCTTAACATACTGCACAAAGTTCTCCAATATATTTAAATAGTCCTGTGTCATCAGTTGGTGGCTTTTCCTTTCGACATTTTGTGATGTATTTTGTTTTTCCCTAATTAAGCTTCACATGCTGGAATTAATTACTGCAGGAGAGTTGAAATCTGGTGGTCTAATTTTCAACTTCAGTTAATAGGGCTCAAAGTATACAGTCACCTCTGCAATCACTCAGCCTCCCAAATCATATTGCTTAGTCTACACAGAACTCAATCCATCCATATCACAAATAAATAGCATACAGATAGATGTGATGATGAAGCACTACAACTAATTTTCTTGGGAGGCCCTGAGAACCAGTCTCATTTTTTAATAGTCATATGGGTCATGTCCTGTAAGAAGTGGAAGGGAACCTACTAGGACTCAAAAGGCATTTGAAATCAACCCCTCATCTTCTTTTCCCCTCCCCCATCAACTGTACTTTAAGACCAAGCCATAGGCAATTCTCTATAGAAAGAATTTTCCAGATAAAATAGAAAAAAGGGAGTTCAGGAAACTATCATGAGCTAGGTATGAAATACGCTGAGTAAGGACAAAAATATATAAGCAAGTTGATAAGAGGAAATATGGCAATGGAATAGGAAAAAAAAAACACTGCCTGTCCTCAACTTCCTTTAAAAAATACCTACATATTTTGTGCTTGTAAAATCAACATTAATATTATTGAAGAGACACCTCTGAAAGATGGGTTCTATATTATGTGTGAAAATCTAAGAGCACTCATTTGAAAGAGAGAATAGTTTATGGAAACCAAAGATAGAAGGGTAGATGAAAACTGGAATCTAACATATATTTCTCTTAAATGTGTCTTATTTTTTCCTTTTTTTCAATCCCCTTTCCTACCTTCTTTCTCTGATCAGAACTTCTAGACATTAAAACTTCTCTTTAAGTATTGATTTGATTAAAGCATAATGCGTTTAATATTGGTAACAGTAATAAAAGTAATAATGACTATCATCTATTAAGGTTTAAGGTATACAAATCTACACAATCTACATTAAGGCATATATGGCCCCTAGAATTGACTCTATTAGCGTACATACACACACACACACACACATGCACACACACACAATATGTGTATATATGCGTGTGTAGGTTTTTGGGTTTTTTTTTTTTTGCAAGGGTTAAGTGACTTGCCCAAGATCACACAGCTGGGTAATTATCAAAGTGTCTGAACTTGGATTTGAACTCAGGTCCTCCTGACTCCAGGACTAGTGCTGTATTCACGGCTCCACCTAGCTGCCCTGTTATTAGGGCGTATTTTTTAAAAATCTTTTTAACCTAAATGATCCTCTAATTGGTAGGATATATTATGAACATACTTTCAAGCACATGGACTAGAAATTCTCAACCTATTCAATCACTCCTTCTGGATTGCCCCTATACTGGTTAGAGAGTAGTAATGGAATTGGGGTAGGGAAGTATGGGGAGAGCACAGCAAAGACATTACCTTTTGCTTTGAGAAAGAGTGTTGGGTTAATGAAGTGAGAGTACTTGATAGGGCCATAGTAGGGAGAGTCCCCTCTTAGAAATAATGTATCAAGATTGTGGGGTAACAAATATATTTCTATCAGACTATTTCTAGAATTCCCAAAGTTACAATCCAATTGGTGGTCAAAGTCTTTTTGAGATTCATGGGAAAATCACTTGCTCATCTCAGTCTAAGTTTTTCTTAGTACTACCCAAGTAACCACACTACACTTTGATTCTAACATAATGTTGTTATTTTGGTTCTCTTTGAGACTAAATGATAATAACTACACATAAGTTTATATGGTGTTCAGGGAAGACTAAAACTCTGGTATGAGGGCTGCTTTCCATCTCTAGTGTCCACATGATTCATTTAACTCTCACCTGTGGCTCCAGGAAACTGTAGCATGAGCAGAGGCCACAACCTGGTAACTTTTTTCACTGGCAGACCAATACAGGTTGAGAGTAGCCAAGGGGTTTCAAACCTGTTGGTGAAATGGAAGTATCTTCCCTAAATATATGAAGTCTTCCCCTGTTGGAATAAGTGGCTGAAGTAGGCATTGTGAAGAACTTAGAACTTGGTTCTATATCTAAGATGCCAAAGTCATTCACAAAATACCAAGCCATCACCAGTTATCTTGACTTTTGTCTTAGTACTGGAATGTGATGACTCTGGAAGAGAGACTAAGGCTGATAATTTTGCATATCTCTACCTCACTTAAATCCAATTTATGAACAAATCTAAAGACATTACCCATACCATTTTACCATTTTTATCTACCTTTAAAGTTTTATGGGGACAAGCAAGTGATGAAGCAGCAGGTGCAGATACACCAAGAGCTGCAGTCACAACCCTGCCCAAAGGTGGCCCAGGCCATAGGGTCACTCTTCTAGCTGGACTGAAGCAAATTCAGGGGCACCCTGGGTACCCAAGCAACCTTTTTGAAGGATGGGACTGTTGGCTTCCCGGCACAATAAAAGGACTAGAAAAGGTGCCCTAAAATTGTTCTCTTCAAGTATAATAACAGTCACCCAACCATTAGAACACTCAATACATGGTTCATGGTTGTGCGGGGTTGCAGTTATCATGATTGTAGATGGAATTTTATGTTATAGACTATAGTCAGAGATTTCTGGCTGCCATTATCAATCTAGGGAGAGGAGAGAATAGGTATTTTGGCCAGGAAATGTGAAAAACACTTAATAAACATCTAATTTGATCCTCAAAGCAGCTTCTTTTGACAATCACCTTTTATTGCCTGTCAATGACCCTTCCCCCCCCCTTAGGCAAACAGTAAATGTGGTCTTATATATTTATCCTTTTTTCCCAACTCTTCTCTTCCTTTTCCCACATTCTCTGACCTCTCTAAGGAGCTGATGGGTACATTTTAAAAAGTATTTCCACTTAGGTCCTTTAAATATGCATTTACTTGAATTAATAAGTTCTGGTCCTTGGATTCTGAGCTTCCTTAAATAAATTATTGTACTTCTCAGTGTCTAATCTCAGTAAATACCATCAAGAAAAAAACATTTAAGAGATCCTCAGAGCCAACATTGATACCTGTTTACAAAATATTCTCAGGCTGTCTAATAAGGCCTAAAATGATAAAACACCTATATACCTATATAGATATATATTATATAATATTTTAATATATGTGTGTTGTAATGTTTTACTGCCTAGTACTTTCTAAGGTTTTTCTTTTTTTTTTTGCAAGGCAAACGGGGTTAAGTGGCTTGCCCAAGGCCACACAGCTAGGTAATTATTAAGTGTCTGAGACTGGATTTGGGCCGGTGCTATATCCACCATGCCACCTAGCTGCCCCCCTGCCTAGTACTTTCATATATTTTCAGTGTTTTTGTTTTTGAGTTGTCTAATCATTCATATCTAGAGAGAAATATCTGGAAAAAGGCTATAAAATTAAAAAGAAAAATTCTTTCTCCTCTGTATCTAAGAACATTGGTTTGTCCAGTTTTTTTTTTTTAAACCAGTACTACTTAAATACTTTTGTAAACTTGTACCTTTTAGGTATGGAATTCTTGAAATCAAAGTAGTCAACAGTAAACATCACTACTACAGCTGCAGTTTTAAATATTTTATAATCCAATCAAATTGTTTGAGCAGTAAATGCATTTAAATGTTGTTATGGAATCCCCTCCAGACTTTAAAAATGGTTACTCCGTGCCTAGGATTGCTATTTATGAAATTCATAGGGGATGACATTAAAAAATGGAATATTTGACTGCTTAGAGAGTCATGATTCTTTACATGTCTCAACATAGTTTATAGTTTTCAGGATTAACTTTTAAAGGAATACTTGTATAGATTATACTTTTTTTAATGAACATGCATATTGTTGCTTTTGGAGTGATAATGATGATATATATATATATATATATATATATATATATATATATATATATATTTTTACCTTAAGATATTTAGAATCCTTTCTGCTCTTTGGGTGAAAATCAGAGCATTTTAGAGTTGAGAAAGATCTTTGAGAACATCTAGTGCAAGTCATCCCATGGGTGTGTTGGTAAATGTTTAACAACTAGCTTGGTGGGGGAGGTATGTCTTCTAGACACGTTTAAATTTCATCTGCATTATTAACTTTTTCTCCTTTGCTTTGTTAAGTCTAGACAATAAACAAAACAATAAATCAAGTCCTGATTTGTACTGTTTGCTGATTTCTGAGGTGTAAATACTCACACTGAAAATTTAACAATCTGCCCAGATGGCTGCAGCACAAACTCCCTGCCAAGAATTCCCCGCTACTAACATCCCCAACAAGTGGTCATCCATCCTTAGCTTAAAGATATCCGCTGAGGAGGAGGATCCCCCTACTTTCCAAAGAGCTCACAAAGACTTTTATCTAAGGAAATAAGCTACATAGGACGAAACCAGGGGAAAAATCTATTTCAAATAGTTGCAAAACAAGATTATATTTGAAGACGGAAGAACTAAATTTCTGTCCTGATTCCTGCAGCTTACCGAAGTGTGGCTACTTCACTCTCTGGGTCTAAATGAGGCCATGACACCTACCCTGTCTGTCTCCCTCAAAGAGCTGCTTTAAAAATCAAAAGAGATGAAAATGTGAAACCATTTTGAAAAACATTTCTGATGCAAATAAAATGTTACAACTGTTAATGTTACTTCTCAGAACAATGTGGTATTTTTTAGCTAAGGGAAGAAGCTTATTTAAATTTAAGTTAACCCTCTTCTATCAAGAGAACATAACTCCTTCAGGTGAAATCTGAACAAAAAATCCTAGACTTGAGGCTGGGTGATTGTATTTGTTTTGACCCCCATGCAGCTTGTGGATAAAAAGAAGATGAGCAAAAAATTCCTCAACTCTTTAATCTACTGATTTTTAACCAGGAGAAATTTAAAAAAAAAAAAAACAAGCTGCTTTCACCAGAAACAAAGAAGAGTTATAGAGGTACTGTTCTTTTTAACTTGGTTGATCTAAGCACATTTTAAAGAAGCAGTGCCAATTTCTAATGCAATTTGAAGAATGAAGCAAGCATATTGTTATTAACTATATTTTGTTTGCTTCTACGATATAAGCATTTTAATCACTGTTACTATGACTACATTTAATATGGCCCAGAACTTCTACCACATAGAATAACCTAACCTCTTCCCCTCACAGATATTCCTGCCTACTAAATTCAGTTTGATATATATATATATATATATATATATATATATATATATATATGTATATACACATATATATACATATGTATTTATCTGGCATACATTTAGATATATATATATACATTTAGATATTATATATGTATATATGGCATTTACTAGTCAAATAAACTAGTCAAATAAACAATGGCTCACAAGCATTTCAATAGTGCTAACTGTTACAAAGTCAGAGAGCTAGGTGATGGAATGAGAAAGTACATGAAAAAGAATTAGTGAAATAAATAAAAAGGCAGGCACTGTGTTAAGTTATTTAAAATTATTACATCCTTTGATCCTCATGACAATCCTGGAAGAGGGGTGTTATTATTATATCCATTTTACAGATGAGGAAACTGAGGCAAATAGAGGTTAACTAATTTGCCCAGGATCATACAGCCAGCAAAAAATGACTGAAGTTGGAACTGAATTCTGGTCTTTTTTGACTTCAGATCCATCACCTACCTAGCTGCCCCACAAACACTTAATAAATGTTTACTTTTATGTGGGGTACTATGCTAAGTACAGAGTTAAAAAAATGCAAAAGAAGTCCCTTCCCAACTCAAGAAGCTCACAACACATAAAAAAGCAACACATTCAAAAGAAGATAAATGGGGAAGGGGAAGGGATGATGAAGTCCAAAGAAGTGCAATCAAAAGAGAAATAATGAGATGGCTGCACTGGCCTCCTTCCTTAAATCTGAACCAAGCTCTCTTCTGACCATGCTCAATCTACTAAGCATCGACAAATGGTAAAATACCTTAGGTAAAAATGAACCAATTCCTGGTTCTAAGATCTTACATTTTCCTGGAGATGGGGCAAGGTGGGTTTATCATTTATATACAGCGACTTGCAAACAAGGTGGTGGTGGTGGTGGTGGTGGTGGTGTTGCAGTTTGTCCTTCATTCTCTAAAAGGACCTGGGCATCTTGGAGGTGATGTCATGGTATGCAAATGACTTGGATTTAAGTAAGGGGTTGCTGTGCTAAGTCACCAGCTTCACTTTCTCCTCCAGAGCCATCTGGGTCCAGTGTCCAGATATGAATCTGGAGGACTGGAGATGGCCCTTAAGCAGTAGGAGACCTTATCCTTTTTAAGCTAATGTCTTTAAGTGGTCTCAGTTTGACTGATGCAAGGACTATTCAGCAATTAAGGTTAGGTAAAAAAGAAATGAGGCATGGCCTCTCGCATACTACCAAAGTAACTTTACCTAGCCTATAATTTTTAAGGGCAACAGGGGAACTGGTAGGATCAAGGGGAAAGAACAGGAGATGACACACATGTACTGAACATTGAAGAAAACTGGGATTCTGAAAAGCAGAAAGGAGGATGGAGTTTATTGCAAGGCTAGGGGAGGGCTAGCTGGTGCAAAGTCAGGGAGCTAGGGGATAGAATGCTGAACCTGGGGAAGAACAGGTAGTCCAGTTTAGCTGGAAGGGAAAGTACAGGAAGAAGAGAAAGTGAAATAAATAAAAGCAAAATTGATTTTGGAGGGATTTCTATGTTAGGGATTGGAGTTTGCATGGTATTTTAGACCACTGGTCTTTGAGCAATATGATTGCTTTGATCAGATTTGTGATTTAGGATCTGTTCTTAGGTGGTGACATTGAATTAGAGAGGGAAGATACTAGAAATAAGGAGACTAATGAGTATTTAGGTGGGAACAGGAAACTAAAGCAGCATTTTAGTTATATGACTGGAAAGAAGACCTGAACTACTAGACATTCTGGTGAAAAGGGAGAAGGGGAAGGACTAGAGAAAAGCTGGATCATAGGTAACTGATTTCCTTAGCCAGGTCATTCAATCCCTTTAAGGAAAGAACAATAGATTAACTTGAACAAAGGAAATAATACCGGAACTTCAATTCATAATTTCCCAAACATTTCCCAATTTTCTAATTTGTTATTTTAATAATCTAGATGCCCTTGAGGCACATCAAATGTTCCAGAGTCTGTGCAATTTGAGAAGTAACTTTAATCAAAAAAGAAAACTGGGAATAAAATAGTGCATATTTAGAATTATGGGTTTGTAGAAATGTTTTTGGGTGCAATGGAACAATGACAATGTGGAATGTTTAAACTTAAGGACCAGGAAATAAGGTTTCTTTTGTTCACCAGACAGCTTTCCTTGGAATTCTATCACTTTGGCTTTTGTTGTTTGAGGTAAATTTGCCCTTAGATTAGAGAGATTATAAGAAAGATGATTTAGTTTAGGAAGAATCAAATCAAATAATTTGGGAATTTATTTTTAATATAATCAATTTTCCCTATATGTACCAAAACCTTAGGAATTTTCATTCAGATTATTTTTCTTTTAGTGTTTTGTGTGTGTGTGTGTGTGTGTGTGTGTGTGTGTGTGTGTTGTGTATGACTAGGTCTAGACTATTTTTAATTCCCCCCCCCCATCCTTCCATCGACCACTTGTTTCACTGGAACAATTGTCTAGTTTTCCTAGGCATATCTGTGTGACCTTGAATAAGCACTTTTAACTTTTCTGATCTTTAGTTTATTTATAAAATGAGAATAATGATGCCTGTATTACCTATTCCATAGGGTATTATTAGTATCAAACAAGATAAAATATGTGAAAGCCTCTGAAAAGAATTTATACTATGAAATTACTTGAAGATGATATCTCTGTGTAGAGAATTTCTTCTATCAGCCTTATCCTTTTGCCTGGCAGACAGTTGGTGCTCAATGAATGCTTATTGATACAGCTTTGCTGCTTGGCTAGGACTGAGAAAACTATTAAAATGGTCCTTAAAATAAACTAATCACATTTTTGGATTTTTGTCTGATATACCCTTAAGGATATTAAGAAATAGATATTTATAAAGTCCCAAATTACACATTTAAATGTATATGATAATCAGTACAAACTGGATAAAATATATAAACTATGTTAATGTTCATGAGCCAGTTTCTATGAGTCTTGATATTGCCACACACATCTGACCCCCCCCATGCCCCTATTCCTTTTATCAACCTTGGATGCTACCATTGATTTATGCCAAATTTAGAGGGGAAATATAGATACATCCCTACACATATTCATAATTTTTCAGGCCAGCTAAGTATCTTCTAAGATGACAGGTCACTACAGACACTAGGCAGACTTTAGAGATCCCCAAACCAGATTTCATGAACCATCAGAAGGCATCAGCTCCATCTAGTGACTTTTGTGCATCTCAACAGCTCTGCTTCTTGTACACAGCAACACAAAAGCTTGGATTTAGAAGCTATTTAGGAGAGATAGAATGATTGACAAGTACCACTCATATTTAATTTAACAGCCTAGATCTAAGGGTCCTCCCTAATTCTAGATCAATGTCACAATCTTGGAAGAATTCCAGACTAAGCCAGTATCTTTGGGACAGAAAATCTGAGGCTAGTCTGGACCTCCCAGGCTAGTCTTGACCTCTTCAAATCTAAACCTCTGAGTTTTCATTCTCAGAATTTAAGTAGCCTTGAAAGTATTCATGAAGTTGCTTCTTAAAGACACTATGTTCTGCTCCATGAGCTGGTTTCCTTCTTACCTAATACCTCGAAAGTAAAATGGGCTTTTTCAAGGGAATTCTTGAGTAGATTTCCCTAGATAGGAGAAATAAGGTTGGGGTAGAGAGAGAAGAGGATGAAAGGAGAGGGAATAGAAAACATAATCTATTTCTTGGAAAATCTGTTTGTGCATTTCCAGGGTTGCCCCCTTTGGGTTAACAGGCTGTACTGGGGGCACATTGATGGAGGAGTAGAGTTATACCTTCTGACATAGGGTCCTTCCGTCTATCAGATTCTAGATCTAGTCTTCCTCATGTACTGAAAACACCATTTAGAAAGAAAATGCTTTTTCATTCAGGACCGTTGCAGCAGTGGAGGTAAGCAGTCCCCCAGGAAGAGCTGCCTGCTAGCTCCAAGGCCACCTTGGAGAAGGAGGGACGAAGACAAAGCACTAAGCTTACAAAGATTGAGCTCTGGGTAGTCTCAGACCTGGTTTTAAATGGAACCACAGATGTGGACACCCCTTAGGATGATTATAAATGATTTGGGAATCATACAGTTTGTAATGTAAAAGTTTCTCTGTTAATTGACTGGGGGAGGAGAGGGTGTATTTCTCCTTCCTGGTACCCAAAATACCTGTTATGGC
This sequence comes from Macrotis lagotis, assembly GCF_037893015.1. Taxonomy (NCBI): domain Eukaryota; kingdom Metazoa; phylum Chordata; class Mammalia; order Peramelemorphia; family Peramelidae; genus Macrotis; species Macrotis lagotis. The sequence goes on along the minus strand of NC_133658.1, from coordinate 113,867,060 downwards.
TTAGAGGATCAATAAGTTTTACATTTCCCAGAGCATCTAAGTAGGTCGGTACATAGAGGATGACACACAAAAGATATATATTCAAATGAAAGACTGTTCAGCAGGTCAATAATTTAACACTTTCAGAAAGTATACTAGACAATTTTGCAGAGATCTCTAAGAGGGAATTCTTCATTTAAAACAAAATCTATTAAGAATAAAAAGAACTCTATTAAATAAATTATGGATATTTCATAGCAATATTGGTGTTAAACTGTGAATTAGAGCAAAGCTGAAGGATTTTTCATGGTTAAAAGAATGAATTTCTATTTAATAAGAAGATGAGTGACTGATACACTTCAGTTTGGGATCTGAATCTCATTCTCCTTACTTCCCTCCCTCCCCCCCACAGCATTCAGTTATGAGTGCTATAAATAAATATATACTGACGAGTACTCTATTTGTTGCTCAGAGTTATTTTTTTTGTCATCCATTTTTTTCTTCATTTAAGGAAAAAAAACCACACAACAACCCAGCACTGTCCATTTGCAATGGAAATTATTCTTTACAAATGTAAATTATTGCAAATTATTATAATAAAAAGAGGGCTCAGTTTCCTACAACCTACTCATCACAATTGTGCCTCCTGATGACTGGTCTTTTTCTTTTCTTTTTTTGCATGTTTTGTTATCAGGATATATGTTATGTTAGTGAAAACATTTAGAAAATAGCATAAGTCCTAACCCTCTCAAAATTATGCTTAATCTATTCAAGGGACATCTCTATGATATCTAGTTAAAATGAAAAAGTCAGTCAGACTTGTTATCTTTTTTTTTAACTATCTTTAAATTCTGTTAAACTAATTTGGTTCCTAATAATCTAGCAGAATTCAGTCTGAAAACAACTAGTTGAATTAAATACAAATGTTGTATGTGAATGAATCAAATGACTTTTTCTGAGACGGTTCATTATTTGACCAAATTCAACACCCACCCAACACCCACCAGGAAAGAATGTTCCAACTAATTGAAGGATATAGATGTACCAGATATCAACAAGTGTTTTTTCTCTATAAGATAAAAAAAAGATTTCTCCTTTTTTTATTGGCTTTAACAATTATTTTCAGTAAACTTCATGGCTTGAGATATTCAACTATTCTTTTTTTAACTTAAAGTCATGGTATAAAATTGTTTATTGTTGGTTTGAAAGAAATAGCAATTTATCTCACATCCATTTTTCTTCATGTTTGTATACGAGCTTCCTTTCCTGAAAAGGAACCCCAGAAGCAAACACCATAATGGCCATTTTACAGAATATGGTGGATCAGATGCCTTTCTATAAAATGAGCTATTTATATAAACCTCAAGGTACATGATTACAAAGTAAAATAAGGCATATATGTATATTATACCGACATGTATATGTGTACATATATACATATATTATGTGTTTACATTTTTTCCCGATAGAGCTAAAAAGCCCAGATAAAAGTAATAATTCCAGCATAGCCCATGGACATGAAATGAGCATCTGGAATTTTATCCAACAGCATAGACTAGTGGCAGGAAGAAAGACTGTAACTGAAAGGCTTAGATCACATTTTTCATCTTCATCATGACCTGTCTCAGATTTAAGCTACAATTAGAACAAAATTACTTGTAACTGTGGAAACAAGGTCTTTGGGGAATTAAGTAAAACTAGTTTAAATTAAAAATACTTTAATTGCTTTAAGGTTTATTTACTGCTGACCATGTAAGTTGAATCTCCCCCCCTCCAATTTTTGACTTCTATAATAAATAGCTTAATAGTATTGTACACACACACACACACACACACACACACACACACACACACACAGCCCTCATTGAATAGTTTCATACATTCAAAAGAAGTCAGTCACAGAATTGTCACAGAATTACTTAAATTAAAGATTTGGCTTATTTACATTAAGTTTTCTTACCTAAGTTGAAGGTATAGTTCCATAAATAAAATTTTATGTTTATGAAGAAAAGGGTGAAAAATATATTTTTCCCTTTGGTAATTTTAAATTCATTTTAAGTTCCTTTACTTCAGGATATTTTTAAAACTTCTTGTATATCAGATTGTCTTTCCTACCTCCCCCCCCCCCGACTTGATGAAAATTAAAGAAATATAGAAATTATATTAGATAAGAAGGATGCAAATTTAGAATTTAGAATAAATGTGGTCAGGGACAAAGTAACAATCTTTTGGCACTCAAAATATCCTATTAGCTTTTCTATAATCTTTTTCCTTGAAATATTTAAGATTGTGGAATAAATAATAAAGCTCCCATTTAGGCAATTTCTACATAATCAAAAATGTAAGCCCCTTGAAGACAGGAAGGTGTGTGTGTGTGTGTGTGTTTCTTTGGATTCTCATTGCCTAGTCTCATTCCTTGGACATAATTAACTCTTAAAAATGATAATTGAATTAAATTGAATACCATAAAAAGAAAACAAATTAAATATCCATTTCAATTTTGTCAGTTCTATGAATATTTTAATACTTCATAGATACATTATTTCAATATGTATAGATGCTTCCCCGACAGATAGAGAATGCAACTCTACCACACCTCAGGCAATCGTCCTAAATTGCTATGGTTGAAAAATGTAATTTCTGAACTTCTCTGAATTTAGCTAAGCTGGTCCTTAGATGCCAGGCCATTGTCAGTTCTTTTCAGTTTGGTAGGATCAGAAATGCTTCCCTGGAATAGTTTTTAGAATTCAGCAAAGCCTCTGAGACATGATGAAAGTTAGGAATAGGACTCAGTGGGTAAAAAAATCAATCAAATTATGTCTATATCATGTGGATACAGTAACCAGAAAAATAAGCTTTAATTACACACACACACACACACACATATGAATTAATTCACACACTACATACTCTATTACATATATACATTTATACACATGCACACACATATATAGTCAGCAATTTCATGAGTAGAAAGTATAGTATTGTAGTAAGAATATCTCTTGATATGGAGGATCTAGATTTAAATTTATTTATAAATTTTATAAATAAATCTAATTTATAAATTTATAATAAATTTAAATTTATTAACCTAGCGTCGCTGGGTAAGGATTTTAACTTCACCTAGCCTTGATATCCTCATTTATAAAATAAGAGGAAGAGAAGAAGGCTGAGGACCCTTTAAGGGCCCTTTCAGATCTAGATCTATATGTCTCTATCATTCCTTCCTTCATGGATAGAACTTCAGTCATTCCATGTTAGCGTATTCAGAAGACGCAAGAGCTACTTCAGAATGCTGGCACTATTTTAGCAAGGTGATTTAATAGTTTTTTCACTGAATTTTTTCCTATGAATTCCAAACAGAGCTTTAACTAGCATAGAAAAGGCTACATTTTGTTCCAAAGGACCAAATTGAATGATAGCACTTGCAGTCCTTTAACAATACAAGAATCAGAGTGAAGTACCTAGTTATCAAGAATAAATAAAGTACAAAGCCACCAGAGGATGGGTAGGGTTTGTTGCTTTCTCCATTCCCCACCTCTGCCCTTGCTTGGCTGCCTCCCTAGCATATTACCGCTATGTACTAGGGAATTTTCCCCAATATGGGCTGGTATTCTTCATACTCTCTCCAAAGAGGTCACAGTTTATGCTGGCTGTTTGGAGTCAGAGTGGTAGAGGAAAGATTACCAGACTTGAAATCTTAAGACCTGAGTTCAGGTCTGTACCTGACTATTCTGTACCTGTGTGAACTTAGACAAGATAGATTTTTTTTAGGTTTTTACAAGGCAATGGGGTTAAGTGATTTGCCCAAGGTCAGTTAGGTAATTATTAAGTATCTGAGGTAGAATTTGAACTCAGGTCTTCCTGACTCCAGGACCTATGCTGTATTCACTGCACCACCTAGCTGCCCCAACTTAGACAAGTTTTGAAGGCCTCAGATCCCTCCTGTTAAATGAGGGAGTTGGACTAGATACCTAGAAATGTCTCTGAATCTCTGATCCTATAATCTTTGATTGCAATCATTCCAAGTCATGGGTCTGAGACCAATGGTTAAGAGATCAATCAGTCATGGAGCACATTTTGGTGAGAAGTTCAACTCAGGTCTAATAACTGATACTCTGGTGGTAATTATCCTTATGTCGTATAACAATGGATACCATCCAGAGGAAAATGAGATATAACAGATGTTTCACTAATAAACTCTGACTTCTGGAAAAGACAACTAGATTCTGGTTAGCTTATTATATGCATTTGTAAGAACCAGTAAGAACTGTCCTTTTCTCAGTAGGAGAGATATTAAAAGATCATGTCAAAAATAATAATAAAAAAGTTTGGAGTTATTTATCCATAGGGATTATAGATGATAAATAGAAACTCGGGCAATTAGATTCTTAATTTTAATTGAGTTCTCATACAATTGTCTCATTTAAAACTTTCGGAGTTTGTATCTGATGATTTAGAATTTTATGATATGGAGTAAGTGGCTGTGAATATGCTTCTTCACAATGATCTATCCATTATCATAGAAATAAGAGAATGATTTTCTTCATATAGAATGAATATTTTTAAAGCATGTCGCTCAATATAGACCCATTCATAGAATAAAAAGCAAATTTGAATTACATAGCTTTTTGGAAAGGGAAATTCAATGGTACACCTTCATTGAAGGAAAAAAGTGTTATTAGAAATTATGTAATATAGTGAATGAAATTCCAGTTAAAGTCTAGATCCTACTGAAAAACTCTACCTTGATTTTATGGGCACAGAGATCTAAGTTTTGGGATTGTAAATACCTCAGAGTGTCCCAAGAAATAATAGCTCAGCATCTATCTCTTCTGCTACAAATCTCACTTCTATTCATTCATCTCCTTCATGTGGTCTGAGTTGCTGGACTCAGACCCTGGAAGAAAAATATTTTCTTCTTTTTCTGCAGTATTTCTGGCTTTGTTTTAGTTACTTCAATAACTCTTTCTTTCGTTTCCACTTTGGAAGGTATAACTTAAAAGTTCATGGTTTGTATTTCCTGTCTGTGGCCAAGGGGAACTCCTCAGCATTTTCCTATAAAAGCAAAGAGTGGCCTTCATGTGTATGAAATTTAAGCTAAAAGAGTTCATTAAAAATAGCTTAAAGATGAGAAATCCAAAATCCCTTCCCTGTGGTTTTAATAGCATTCCTGTAAGAGAACATTAGACTGAGTATATACCATGGCAAAATGGAAACCTCTGGTACGTACATTTCTAATCATGTTATGTCAATGGGGAATGGACAATAAGGCTGATATTTCTAGAACTTTTCAGTATACTTCCTCAATAAAACAATAGCTAATTAAGTTGTGTATTCAAATTAATAGACAATAATCACATCCAATTTCATAACCTTGATTTCTTTGATGAAGAACTACAGAATATCAATGTGGGAAGCCCAATCCAAGACTGAAAAAGGATTCCTCTACAGCGTAACTTCTAAACAATTCATCTAGCTTGATAGCTGGGTGTTTGCACCAGCTTTGGGAATAGAAATATCTTATTTTGTATCCTGACTCAGATATTAATGACATTTATAAGATTTGTCACTGGGAGGTAGTTATTTAACCTCTTTGAGTCAGCTTGCTCATTTGTAAAATAGGGATAATAAAAATAGGGATATATCATTGAGTTATTGTGAGATATGCAAATGATACTATTAACATTAATTATAGAATGTAATTTTATATCATATCAATGGAATATTATATAATTATATGTTTTTATTTTTGTTTTCATTATTATCATTGCTCTCATCATCATCCTTTATCTAAAGAGTAGAAGAACCTATTACCTGCTGAAGGATTACATTTGACTTTAGGATAGCTATAACTTTTAAGAATTTTTCCTTAATATCAAATTTAAATTCACCTCTTTGTAACTTCCATTTATGGTTTCTGATTCTGAGCCCTAAAGTGAAGTAGACTAAACCTAATCCAACTTCCACATGACAACCTAACAATTGAAGACAATAATAATGTTCTGTTTCTTTATTTCCCTCCAGGTCTTCTCCTTTACAGATTAAATATCCCTGGATATTTTAAATACTTATAGGTCCTGAACTCAAGAACCAAAGACCCAAATCAATCTTGGAAGAGCCTCTCTGTATGCTATTCAGATTATGGAAATCTTCTCTAAAATGTGGAATCAACACCTCCCTTTCCCTCAAAGAAAGGTAATACCCAGAAGTGAAAATAATACTCCTGGGCAGAATACAGGAGGCCTACCAGCCTCTAATCACTGGGTGCTATTTTTTCTTAATGCACTGTAAGATTGTATTTCTCTCTGGGGTCCACTTCTGACTCGCTGGGTTTCTCAGATACCTTCTCCCTTCCTCACCCCATTTTCAGCTTCTTTTTATGTCTTATCTTTCCTCATTGGGGAAAGGAAAGAGAACAATAATTTATTAAGAGTTACTAAATACTTTACAGATATTGTTTCAGTTGATCTCAACAAGAATCCTGGGAGGTAGATTCTATTATTATCCATGTTTTACTTTTGAGGAAACTGAGGCAGGCAAAGATGAAGTCACTTGTCTAGGGTCACACAGCTGAGGTCAGATTGAACTCAGGACTTCCTAACTCTTGTCCAAACACTCTATTCAGTATGCTGCCTACATACCTTTCTGACTTTCTGCTTATAGGTATATTCCTAGTGTTTAACACAGTGTCTGGAACCCTAAATGGCTGCTCTTGATTTGACTTGTTGGAAAGTGTTAGATGAATAAGATAATTAAAATATATTTTCCTTGCCTTCCCTATCTAAACTTTGCTCAGTTTCTTGGACCCTCTTACAATCTACATTGTTTAATTCAGCAGCTGTAGTCTTCCCATTCGTCTCTGAAGATATCACTGATGCTAGAAATTAATCATGTCCAGGAAAAAAATTATTTTAATAACTTCTCTATTTACTCTAGGTGAACTTTATTTGAATTTTTTGAAGATTAGAGTTGGATATCAGAAAACAATAGAAAGAAAATGTCTATTTTATTTAAGGACTTTGAATTCATTAGCATCTGGTGCAGGAATGTGCTGATAAAGGTTTAATAATTAGCTCTATGAGGAGTGACTAGGTGTGTGTTGAATGGAACACCCAGCCCGGGAGACAGGAGGACCTGAGCTCAAATGTAATCTCAGACATTGCTATGCACTAGCTGTGGGACCTTGGGTGAGTCATTTAATCCCAGTTGCCTCCTTAGTAGAGAATTTTTGATATAGTGGAAAGATTTTGAGTCCAAAGGTTTAGGAGATGACTTTGTCATTTAATCCTGCTCATGGCTTTAGTCAAGTCGCTTAAAATGAGAGAGAATCTAGAAATGGAAGGAAACTTAGATGATATTTAGTCTAATCCTTATTTGACAAGAGAAAACAGGTCCAGAGAAATGAAGGGTCTATACTTAGAGGAAGTAACAAAACCAGTATTTGAAATCTCCACATCTCAGTTTTCTGAGATGGAGGAATCTAAAATGTAAAATGGGAATGAAAATATCTTCTCTATTTATTGTGAGCATCAGAAGGAAGAGTATATATGAAATTATGTGACATTGTAAACATGGGAGAGTAAATTAGACTTCTCTTTTTTTTTCCTTTGGCATGCTATTCCTTATAAACATCTTTTTTTTTTCTAGCTACTCCTTCACTCCAAGCTGTCAGGAATTTATTCATTCCTATTCCTGTCTCGTTTATCACTAAGGAATTGTGGTTGTTTTTAATGGGGTAGTATGGAGGGGCAGGGGAAAGTTTACTTGCTAAGAAAGCATAAGAAAGACCACAGGCAGCAATGAAACCTTCTTGCAATTTAGTTTCCCTCATCACTAACAAATTGTGGATTGAATTAATAGTTCATCATTGGTTGATCTGGAAAGAAAAAAGAGGTAGAAATAGTGCATAAAGATGCCTTCTGACCCCTCCTTGTGGTTTCTAGACACTATCATTTCTACCCATGTGCAGACCCAGACAATTGAGCCAGTAAGAGTCTCCCTAACTCCCCAAGGAAGCTGCTACTGAATTATGAATGTTTCACCACCGTTTCCAGATTAGGGCAATAATCCATAAACATTAGTGATACCCTCAACCCATTCTGAGTATGCAAAATGAACTGTGAATTATAAAATAGGTGATTGGGCTCCAGTCCCATCCTTCGCGTGAACAATGACCAACAACTTCTTTGCTTTTTATGCAAAAAGGTAGATGGAGAGCCCTCTTTTTTAATTTCAGACATTCCTCTGCTCTTCTATAACATTAGGTTTGGTTCCTAAAAAAATAATCTAATAAAGAACTTAAAAACCAGAAAGAATATAAACTGAAAGACTCTCCTATGTTTAGCAATCTCTTATTTAATATCCCAAAAAAGTGAATCTCCTTCCCCTCTAATATTTGAGACTTAACTTATACATACACACAGTCATCTTCTAGATCAAGTGCCATTTGTTTGAGCTAGCTTTATCTCTGTCTAAAAAAAGATGTTTAAAGAAATGATTCTTGATAGAGCACCGGCACTGGAGTCAGGAGAGTTCCTGAGTTCAAATCGGGCCTCAGACACTTAATAATTGCCTAGCTGTGTGGCCTAGGGCAAGCCACTTAATCCCATTGCCTTGCAAAACAACTAAGAAAAAATGATTCTTAGGATTTCTACCCATTTCCAAAAGAGTAATAGCTTCTATGAATTTAGCTCTTTAAAGATCTGTCATGTTTAACATATATATGATGTCATTTGAAAAGATGGGGCCCTGAGGAGTCTCTGAGTTTCTCTCATCTAACAAACAGAATCATAATTAACAAATATATTCAGAATCAGGTTGATGATAATTTTTCTTTCTTTTTTTTTAACTGTTAAGCAGACTAGAACTTTCTGATAACTGATCTTTGAGACTGGCATCATTCTATCCCTTCCATGCTGCTCCTTTGAAGTACATTTATATTTTCGTTAAGATATAGTGACCAGAGCTCTCAAAAATGTCCAACTTTGTTTTATTTCCTTTGATTTATATTGTATCCTTCCAGTCCTACAGTTCGCCATCCTAATTTGTTTTCTTTGTTGAAGTTCTATATAGGAAAGAATGCTTACAAGATTTTTCCTTCTTTTCTTTTGAGGGAAACTACCTAGGCCTCTTGGCATCATGGCATCATGAATATAAAGCAGGATGGGTCATCTAGTCCAATGGCTTAACTGTCTTGATATGGAAAGTGAGACCCAGTGGGGCTAAAGAGCTTGTCCAATATCACACATGTAGTAAAGAGCAGAGTCAAGATCTGAACTCAGGTTGTCTGAGACCCTATCAAGAACTCTACTGTATCATTAGGAGATAGCTTTCTTATTTCCATTCTTATACCTATCCCACATTTTCATTCCATTAGAATTTTCATTAGGAGATAAATTTATTTCCATCCTTATACCCATCTCACATTTTCTTTTATTTCATCATACTTCATCAATTTAATTCATAAATACCCAGTATGTTCCAGATGGTTTGGGCAACATATTACCTGATAGGTTGCTTAAGAGTCTCCTCATTTACCCCAACCCTACCGAGGGAATGTGAGAAAATGAAACTCTATTCATTGAGGATGACAGTAGGGAAAGGACAACAGAAGAGGAGGAACGTTATGGAAGGGGGTAAAAGATAGCAGAAGAGGTAAATGAATTTTTCAAAGCTAGCAAACATCTCACTAAGACAACATCCTCCTTTGATTTCACAGGTCATAACCTGGGTTTCATTTCTAAAAGTTCCCCTATTGCTCTTTTTCAATTCCTTTGGAAAAAAATTCAACTACAGACGAAAGGTCAATTTTTAGGGAGAGTCAATTCATCATTGTGGAATGCAATAGAGCTACTAGACATAGAGAGTTGTCAGTACTCTCTTATGGTGCTAGTGACATCATTGGTTATTATTTTTCAAGTACCTATGCAGGAATAATTAACTCTCTTAGTAAAATGACTGATTTATCTGATGTCCCCTAAAAAGAAATAGTTTAAATGAAAAGGAGGTTAAGCTTTTGGATAACAGTGATCCATAATTCCAGTGTTATCATACACTTAATTAATAGGAAAAGTTCAGAACAATCTACTCTTATTATTGTATTCATTCTCATTTTTGTTCTACCTCCTAATTCAGTTTAATCTACAATCTTGGAAATGTTCCTTTCCATACTATGATCCAAGTCATTACTGTGAATAATTAAAAAGCTAGGCTCTACCCTACTGGTAACCTCTTTCCACCTTGAAATAATCCCATTTACTGCCACTGTTTGTTTCTGGCCCCTCAGCCAATTTTCAGACTGATCTGCCAACTTTCTCTGCCCATTCTATGACACTGCATTTTACATATAGACTTCCTTTGTAGAAATGTTTTCTGACAATTTAAGCCTGATAGTATATGTGTTTTCAGTCCCTCAACATATTCCTCTTTTGTATGGGGGAAGGAAGGCACTTAGATTTGGTCTTTTGTGTTGAAGGCAACCATTGTACTTTCTTATACAAACCTTTTAATTCATCAGAACTAGTCTTCTCCCTGTCCCCAAACATTCCTTTTGTTTTTCCAGCTGTACATCTCCTCTGGCCTATTCCTCCCACTTGTAATACTTGCTTTTTTCTTCTTCTATTACCCATTTCCTTCCCATCAGCTAAGTGGGGCAGTGCATAGAGAAGCTCTGTTTAGAATCAGGAAGAAGGAAATGCAAATTCCAGCTCAGACTCTGACTGGATAATTTACTACTTAACCTGCTTTAGTTTTCTCATCTAAATGAGGTGGATTAAGCTCAATGGTCTGTGAGGTTCTTTCAACTCAATATATGATTCTAATATCTTTTAAGACCCTTTCAGGTTCTAGCTTCTCCATGACCACCCTAACCCTCCCACCTCTTATTTGCCATGGTACTTATTATTATTATTATTATTATTTAAGTTTTTTTCCAAGGCAAACGGGGTTAAGTGGCTTGCCCAAGGCCACACAGCTAAATAATTATTAAGTGTCTGAGGCCGGATTTGAACTCAGGTGCTCCTGACTTCAGGGCTGGTGCTCTATCCACTGTGCCACCTAGCCGCCTCCATGGTACTTATTATTAATGGCATTTATTCAGAATATCTCTGATAACAACTTTATGAGATGGAAAGTATTATCACTCCCACCCATGATACTTCAGACTCCTTCTAGAGCTCCATACCTATACTGTCACTATCTCCACCATATCTACTTCTACAAATTCATCTTTGGTGAGTTTGTCCAAAAAACTCCCATTTGAGGGAGCATTCTTGTCAGCTATGCTTATACCAAACTTGCTTCTGCCTATGACTTCCCAATCTCCTTCTGTACCTTTCTGTATTACTTTTCCTTTCCTCCTCTGCATCCGATCTCACAAATATACATCTCTTTCCACCTTATATGTGCTGATGTTATCATTAGAATAGAAGGTCCTCAAGGATAGTAACTGTTTTGCTTTTAATTTGTTCTCAACCCCCGTCCATCCATCCATTTATCAGTCTATTGCTATTCCATTTCACAGATGAGTAATCTAAGATTTATAGTAACAATTGACTTTCTTAAAGTCATTCAGCTAATAAACATCAGAGTTGGGGTCTAACCCTATGTTTACTGACTCTACATTTATTATTTCTCTCACCACATCACACAAATTTTAGGTCTCCTGCTGGAGAAAACAGCATTATATAATTCTCCATATTCACCATAGTGCTTAGTATGGTACTCTATATTAGACACACAATAAACAAAAGTGAATGAATTAAGAGACAACAAATTCAAATGAGATTTAGAATAAGAAGTAGACCTCAAATATCAGTCAAAACTTCTCATTTTAAAGATAAGAAAACTGAGGCCCACGAGTTTAAGTGATTTGTCCAAGGTAGCAAGTGTCACACTCAGAAATGGAATCTAAATCTTTTAATTCTAGTAGTCTTTCTACAATGCCATTGCTGCCTTTCTTCCTCTCCTTTTTGACCAAGACATGAAAAGCTTATGTCAGAAATCAGATCTCCAGTTTGGAAGCTTGTATCTTTCCTGCCATTTCATTAGCAAGATTTCCGACTCCACCACATATCGAGCCAAGAACCGTTTGTCCAGTTGGCATCTTTGCAGAAGTACCTGAAATGGCAATAGTGTGCCACTTGCTGTGTTTTTTATGGAATAAAGGGGAGATTTTAATTGTATGGGAAATTTAATTAGATTTAGGCTAATTAAATTCATTTTTTATATTAACATGTTCACAAATATTATTGCATCTCGTTAGATTTCATTCTTCGAGCCTTACTGAACAATATTCAGTGGTAGTTTCAGATTACAATAAGTTCATTATGAAGATAAGGTGGAATTAGTGTAGGAAGCTCAGCTGGTTGAAGGGGTCTGTACTTTAATTACTGCAGAGGGTGTGCATATTAATTACAACACAAGTGATATTTACTGTACCTCAGGAACATATGACAGGGTAAAGATACTGACAGCACCAGCTAATAAACTCAGTATGATAATGAGGAGAAAAGACCATAAAAATAGAAGGAAATAAAATTATTCATAAAGTATATTGATCCCAAAGTAAAGACATTAAGCTCTGATGAAGGGCAACAAACGGGAAGCTTCTCACTTTATCAAACAAATAACCAAAGTAGAGAAATGTTAGCGAGGAGACAGATTGTCATTATGCTGGTCACATGATCACACTCCAGAGAGAACGCACAAGCCGTAAAGGAGAAGATTTTTTAATAAATCAGCAGAAAGCCCCACTGTCACCTGCAGGAGCTGAGGTCACAGTGGCTAAGGACAGAGCTCCTAAGAGCTGAGAAGCAGGCTAGGTTGGGGGGGTGAGCTGTGAGGAATCATGCCCATACTCAATTAGGCTGGAGAAGTCACCACCGACTCTGCTGAACCTAGAAGTCAGATGGAGTGTCTGGGCAGCTGATCTCTGGGGGTTCCTGAGAGCCCCCCCCCCCAAGCTCTAACACTGCTATCATTTTCTAACTCCTTTGCTTCCTGGTCTTATGGGAGGTTTGAAAACACCGGGGGGGATTGACTTGAATGAAAGAAGCAGTAAACAGAAAAAGAATGTGAGCATTTTCCCCAACAATGCTTCATGCTCTACTTCTCTTGCTTATTTCCATACCTCTTGAAGGGGAAGTTCAAGTGTGTCGGCCAGTCAGCCAACAAATATTTATTAAGTGCTTCCCATGTTTTGGGCAAGTGTAGAGAAACAGAGAAAGGCAGAGACTCAAGGGGTTTACATTCTAATTTGGGAAGAGGATATGATCTCTAGACCAATACTATCCCTCGCACTGTATGTAGGTACACAATATATACATATGGAAGTATAATCATACCTACATATATAAAATGTGTATGCCAAAATCAATGAAATATGAAAATAATAGTATTATTAGTTATGTAATGGACTTTCCAAAGCCATTCTTAAAGACAGGAAGACCTAGTCAATTTCACAAAAGCTTTAGAATCATTGTTGTTAGCATATCATCTTGTTCAGCTAATTGGGTCTTGTAGATCAGATACTGTTGAAGTCTCAAGAGCTTGAGACTCATCATCTAGGTGGTCCAGTGGTTAGAATGCTAATCAAGAAAACCCAAGTTCAAATCCACCTAGAGGCATTTAATACCTGTGTGACCTTGGATATCTCTGTCTGCCTCTGTTTCCTTAACTGTAAAATGGCGATAACAACAGTACCTACCTCCCAGGGCTGTGGTGAACATCAAATGAAATAATGATTGTAAAGCACTCAGGATAGTGTCTAGCAAAGAGTAGGTGTTACATAAATGTTAGGTATTATTATTATTATTATTATTATTATTATTATTATTATTATTAGAAAGATGAATGTTCAGAGAATCACATGATGACGGAGAAATAATGACTGAAAATATTACCTAATATTTACAAGAAAACTTGTTTCAGACACTGAAATGAGGGAAAAAACACAAAGAAGGTTATTTCTTATATCACATGGTTCATAGAGCCATGGTTCTTGTTAATCACCAGATGTCAAGTGGTATATTGGCAAAAATGTCAAGGAGATGGTTCATAGTTAACTCGGTGTTTGATTTGACTAATGGTGGAGGGAATTAGTTCTGTTTTAAGTTAGAAATCTGTAGAATGGGGTTATTGATACCAAGGTGAGTTAAATAATTTAATAAAAACGTTTTAGGACTTCCTTTTGTTGAAAGAGTTTTGGGGGAGATGTACAGAGTTGACATATAGATATAAATCAATAGTTTACATTTTAAAACCTCCTTTCCATCAAAAAGTCTGAAAACATTTAAGTTATATAGATATCAATTGAGGCTAGCCTTCACATGGATTGCTTCGTTTTTCACAATTTAGGGACTGTGAAGACAATGTCTTAGCAGTTGGATTATCAGAATGGCACAGTTCTCCACATGAGAAAAGAAGGGAATTTGTGAGTTAGAGTGGGACAAGGCCAGGAGTCTATAAGAGTATGATTAGAAGCAAGTGGGAAATTCATATGTGAGAGCAATGTGTTATAAGGGCTACAAATCACAAAGCCAGCATGATTGAATGGATGGTTTGATGAATTGCTGTGTCCTAAAAAAATAAAAGCCTGGTAGTCAACCCTCTGGTGATGAATATTTCTGGACTTAGCTAGGCTAATTCTTAGATGACTGACATACAATTTGTTTCCAGGCCTATAATTAAAACCTTTACAGCATGGTCAGGCCAGTCAGTCAATCACCCAATCAATATGCATTTCTTAAACCTTGGTTGGTGCTAGTATTATGCTTTGGAAATAGAGCTAAAAATGAGGCAACCCCTATCCTCAAGGAGTTTATATTCCAATAATGAAGGAGAATAATGATGAGAAAGTTTGAGTCTTGGTAGTCACAGTTGCAGGGATTATGAGTAAAGTCATAGGTCTAATCCCTAACTTTATCTTTTTAGTATTCAAGATTGCCTCCAATGAGACACAGAACTAGGCCTCTCTATTAGAGGAATCTGTATTAGATGGAAATGTCATCTAGATAAATAATAGATGCATGGGTGACTATGTGCATTTCTATGGGCACACATGTATCAAGACCCTCCTATTTTGATTCGGTGACTGATCCAAATTCCTAAAGGGAATGTGTATAGTAGGATTTGCCAGAAGGCAATTAAGCAATTTTTGCCCTATTTCAAGGGAAAGGGAGAAATGCAACAGTAGCCTTTCCTCCTGAGCAGCTTCTCTTATACTGGAGCATCTTGGAAATTTCCCCAGGCTTCTTTGTGAAGGTCATCTGAACCTGAAAGGGGGCCATCTACCTTCAGGGTGTGAACTCAAGTGCATTTCTCAAACATTAAGCTTCTTTTACAGATATTTGAAAAGGGGAAAAATGAATACAAATGCAGCATGGCCAACACTTATCACTCCTGTAATTTCTTACCTAACAACCAAAATGATGCTGGTTTTCTAAGAATAGTTATTTATCTAAGAATAGTCATGATCCTGAAGGTTTTAAGGAAAACATATTTTGCCCATAAATGAAAAAAGACATGAATAGAGGCATTCAGAATTATAGATTTCCCTGTTCATGTACCACCCCTCCCTGAAAAGCCTTTTGAGGGATTCTTGATTAATAATAAAATAGCTTACATTTATACAATGTTTCATGTACCTTATTTTGCTTAATCTTCTTAAAGGTAGCAGTAGAGTAAAATGTACATTGGTTTAGGGATCATAGACCGGATTTCTAGTAAATACCATCACTGCTTCACTGACTAGTCATGAAAAAGAAACAGAGACAGAAAGACAGAGAGACACAGAGACAGAGAGACAGAGAGAGATACAGAGAGGCAGAAAGACAGAGAGACAGACTCAGAGAGACAGTGACACAGAGAGTCACAGAGAAATACAGAGAGACACACAGAGAGACAGAGAGAATGAATGAGAGAATATGACAGAGAGAGAGGAGAGAGAGAGAGAGAGAGAGAGAGAGAGAGGAGAGAGAGAGAGAGAGAGAGAGAGAGTTGAGAGCTGTGTGTTGTCTCTTCCAATTGATTGTAAACTCTTGGAGAAGGGGAGACTTTTTTACCTTTAAATCTGCAACACTTAGCATTATGCATAGCACAGAGTATAGACAGTTAAAAAATGCTTATTGATTTGACTTGAATCAATGTCAGGAAAACTTTCTAGACAATTAAAGCTATCCTAAAGAGCTGGCAGAGAAAGTGATAAGTCCTTTCCCATTGGATCTCTTCAAGCAAAGGATGGATTCATACCTATTGTATATACAGTAATGGAAATTTTTTGGGGTGGTTCTTACTAAATGGTTACTGTTCTCTCATCTGTCTCTGATATTTTTTTTAATTTTATGATTAGCTGACAAAGTTCATTTCATATTTAAATACATTCAATATTCCTTTTTCTTTGAGGGGGAGGTTAAAAGGTAATGAGATTAAGTGACTTGTCCAAGGTCATTAAGTGTCTGAGGCTAGATTTGAACTCAGGTCTTCCTAACTCCAAGGCTTGTGCTCTATCCACTGTGCCACCTAGCTGCCCCCACATTCAATACTCTTAACAGAATATTGTGAAACAAATGTAGATTTTAAAGATCGCTTAAATAATTATACAAAATTAGAAATAATAATAAGGGAAGCTAGTTGGTATAGTGAATAGAGTTCTAGGCCTGGAGTCAGGACTATTCATTACCCTGAGTTCAAATCTAACCTCAGACACTTATTAGTTGTGTTACCTTAGGCAAGTCATTTTACCCTCTTTGCCTCATTTTCCTCATCTATTAAATGAGCTGGAAAAGGAAATGGCAAACCACTCTGGTTACTTTGCCAAAAAAATCCCCAAATGGAGTCACAAAGAGTCAGAACTGAAAAAATGACTAAATAATAGATAAAAAAATAATAATCAATCTACAATTCTGAATACCTCATGGTATAGCTATAATGAGAAGGCTTATAGATTAAACATTATAAATAAAAAGATTTTAAAAGTTTATAGAGATTGTTAATTTTTTTAGCAGGTTGCTTAAAATAGTCAAGTTCCATCAAACTTATATGACCCAGAATGCTACCTTAAGGCAGAGGCTACCCCCCCTTTAAACCTTTGTTGTAAAGTATCCTTCTCTATTTCACTCTCCTGCTTTGCTAAATCTTTGTTTTATAATTAGGGTAACTATTTGAGGAACAATAGTCATTATATGAGTTGTATATTTAGAAGTCAGAAAGATACTTTTAAAATAATAATTGCTGACACTTACATAATACTTTGAGTCTTACAAAAACAATTCCATACATTATTTTATCTTTATAGCACCTCTTAGATTTAGTTATTACTGTGCCCATTTTAAAGATGAATATTTCATGTGAAATTGAAACCCAGGGTTCTTTCAGTGTAATGTTTAGTATTCTTTTCACCCTATTGGCTTCTTTTGACCATGTTTATTATTTCTCCCTAAAAGCAGAGACTCAACTCAGCTATTTAATTGGGATTCCAGGAGCTAAGGTAGCCCAAGAGATACAATATTATACTTGGAGTCAGGAAGATTTGTATTCCAATCCTGATTCAGTTATTGGTTGTCACTCTGGGCAAATACCTTTATCTCTTTCATCTTCAATTTTCTTATTTGTAAGATAAGGGGTAATGGAGTTGATTCACCATAAGGCCTAGCAGAATGCTAAATACATAGTATGCATTCAACAAATATTTATTAATGATTGTGAAAGAAATAATGATCACCTGGCAGAAGTATTGATTGAGGCAAAACAAACTTGTATTACATGTGTGTATATGTGCATTGAAATGATAGAAGCATTATAGTGAAAGGAAAATTGCAGTAAAATCAAACTCTTTCCCTCATTCCAATTTGTCTATTAAAAAAATTGAACTTAGGAGATAGGAAACCTGAATGTATTGTCTCTGCTTTGTGATCTACATATCTTGAGAAAATAAAACTCCTTTCTAGGCCTCTGTTGCCTCCACTTTAAAAGCAGGGTTAAGTTACCTGCCTAAAGGCTTCTAGGCCTCTCTATAGTCCCTTCTAACTCTTAAAGTTATAATGATATGAGACTTAAACATCCAAGTGATTTAACACCATGATTCCCCAAAAGATCTAATCAATCAAGCAAAAAGATAATTGATATGAGAAGAAATTTAAGCTACTTTTTACATATATTCATGATTTCTGATTTAAGAGAAATTATAATTACAAGAAGGATATCAAGGCATCTTTATGGAACAACATTGTAATAAAATGCCCACGTATTTCCCCCCAACAATGCTCTCTTCAAATTCACGTGGGTCCAGTCTCTGACTTGCAATTAAAAGAATTATGCCAATGAATAAAATATATTTATTTGGGGTCAGTCTGGGGCTAGTTCTGATCATATAAGATAGTACAGGATGATAGAAAAAATAGAAATGGCATAATGCTTGAAAGTTTAAATTAAGAAAAAAATTATTTGTTAATATTTTATTTGTTTTCCAATTATATACAATAGTAGTTTATACCTACCATTTTTGTAAAGTTTCGAATTTTACAATTTTCACTCCCACCCTCCCTTTGCTCCCCCTTCCCCTAGAGAAGGCAGTCTGATGATTTTTACATTGTTTCCATGCTATACATTGATTGAAATTGAATGTGTTAAGAGAGAAATCATATAGGAGAAATCAATAGGAGAAAATAAAATATTAGAAATAACAAAATTAAGTAGTATATAAAATTAAAAATTATGTAGTAAAAATCAAAGGTGATAGACTTAGGTCTTTGTTTAAATTTCTTTCTAAAAATATTTAGATTAGAAAAAAGCAAGATGTTAGGGTTTAATTAATTACTTTTTTCCATGATAAATATTTAGCTATATTAACTTTTTTGGTATATAGGTTGTATGGAAATGGGGTACCCTCTGTTTACTCATTTATCTAGCCAGTGCCTGGTTTTGAGTATCAGGGGGACAACCCCCCCCAATACCAGGATCTCAGAGTGTGAAACTGAGACTGCTCTCCTGGTCTGTGAGTGACCACAAGTGCACCTCTCTGCCTTGGGGCTGAGGTGGGGGGGCCCTGTTCTATGAGGGGCTTAGACTGTAATCAGGATCCGAATGTGTTCAGAGCCCCAGAGTCATGTTCCAGTTACAGAGGTCAGAGCTCAGAAGTTTCCCTCCCCTACCTTCTGTGGGCTGAGCACTCAGGGCTCAGTTACCTGGAGGCTCTTGCTGGCCAGCTCTGATTGCTTCCGCTTCCTGAATCTGGACTGCCGTGACTGTGGCTGTGCTGAGGGCCTGGGCTTCGTGCTGGCAGAGGTGTCCCCCGCCACATTCCTCCAAGTTGTGCCCGGTGTTCCCCAGGGTACAGGTCAGGAAACTGCTTCTGCTGCCCTGGGGCTCTTTCTAGGAGGCTGAAGTTTCTTCATTCATTTGGGGCTGCCACTCCAAACCCATGGAGCAGAGCCTTTTCCACTATTTTCCAGGTTGCCTCAGTCTGGAGAATTACTTCACTGGATCTTTCTGTGGGTTCTGACTCTCGAAAATTTAGCCAGAGTCATAATTTTAAGATTTTTGAAATATTAGAGAGAGAACACCTAGGAGAGACTCCTTTCCTGTTGCCATCTTAGAGAAAATATTACAAGCAGCCAGAAGGACACAGTTCAAATATCGTGGAGCAGCAGTCAGGATCACACAGGACTTAGCAGCAGCTACATTAAGGGCTTGTAGGGTTTGGAATATAATATTCTGGAAGGCAAAAGAGCTTGGAATGCAACTGAGAATCAACTACCCAGCAAAACTGAATGTCCTCTTCCAGGGGAAAAGATGGAATTTCAATGAACCATGAGAATTTCGAATGTTTCTGTTGAAATGACCAAAGCTGAACAAAAAGTTTGGTCTTCAAATATAGGATTCAGGTGAAGTGTGGAGAGTGGAGGAGAAGGGTAAAACATGAGGGACTTAATGATGATGAACTGCATGTATTCCTGCATAGAAAAATTATACTGATAATACTCATTTGAAACTTCTCATTTAATAGAGCAGGTAGAAGGAGCTTTATAGATGAAGCACAGGAGAGAGATGAATTTGAAGATATAATATATTGTAAAAATGGAGTCAATGCCTAAAAGGGAAATGTACTGGGAGTAAGAAAAAGGACAGGTGGAATAGGCTAAGACATTTTGTATAAATTTTTTTTTGCAATGAGATATTGCAATGATATGGAAGGGGGGGGGAAGGTGAGGGGGAATGAGGGAACCTTCACTTTTATCAGAAATGGCTCAGAGAGGAAACAACATACACAGTCAATAGGGTATAGACATCTAGAGTAAAAAGAAGTAAAGGGGGAAAGGGGGAAGGGCGGATGGGTGGGTGATAGAGGAGAGGGTAGATCATAGGAGAGGATAGTCAGATATAACACATTTTCTTTTTTTACTTCTTGCAAGGGGCTGGGATTGGGTGGCCTGTCTGGGATCATGGGGCCAGGTAGTTCCTGGGTCTCAGGGGTGGTATGTGGGCTTGGGGCCTCCTAACCCCAGGGCTGGTGATCAGTCCACTGTGCTACTCAGCTACCCTACAGTACATTTTAGAGCGAGGGGACAGAGTGAAAGGAAAGAGAAAATACAATATTTGGGAGTGGGGAGGTATGGATGGAAGGAATTACAATCAGTAATAGCAACAGTGGAAAAATATGGAAGTAACTTTTGTGATGGACTTATCATAAATAATGTGATCCACCTAAGACAGAGCTGATAGTATCAGAACACAGACTGAAAAGTATTTTTTTTCTCCTTCTTTTACTTTATTTCTCATGAGGGCCTATAATTTTGGGGGGAGGGGTTATTATGTTTACTCTTAAACAAGAATATTTTAGTAATGTATAAAAACATCACTAGTACAAAAATTAAAAAAAATTAATTTAGCAAAACTAATCAACATATTGAAAAACTCTTATATTGTGAAAAGGTCCACACTAATAACCTATCTCACCTTAGGAAAGAAGCAGGATAAGGTGTTTCTCATATCTCCTCTTTGGGGTCAAGCTAGGCCATTATAAGTCACAATTCAGTTTTGATTATTTTGCTGTTTATACTATTTATGATATTATGGTTATCTTATATATTGCTTTCCAAATTCTGCCATTAGATTGTTGAGGACAGGGACTACTTTTTGCCCTTCTTTTTGTATTCATAGAACTTAGAACAATGATTGGAATATAGGAAGTTTGAATTATTTCACTTTCTATCAGTTACTATAAATCTCAAGCTTCTCTGTATTAATCATGCTTATACTTTCTCATAGTAAAGTAACATTCTTTTGTATTCAGACAACACAACTTGTCTAATAATTTCCCAAGCAATGGGCAACTGTTTTATTTCCTGTTTTTTTTTTTGCTACCACAAAAAGTATTTCTGTAAATATTTTGATGGATGTAGTGCCTTTCATTTTGATATCGACTTTTTTTTGGTGAAATTTTCTTTGGGTACACTTTTTTGTTCTTTCTTTGGACTTTGGGGAGTACAAAGTAGACTTTCTTTTCTAAACCTTTATTTCCTTGGTGCCTAGTTCTCTCAGTTAACTTCCAAGAATTATAGAATGTAAGAATTGCAAGTAATCAGAATCAGTGGGAGACTTGGAGTCTTGGAGTCATAGATTATACTACTCCTGTGATTATTCTAAAATGACTTTAATTTGTCTTTGCCTCTGTTGACTCCTGTGTTATATGGGGATAGTTTTGCTTTATCTCCTGAAATGCAATTCAATAGAATTTTTCTATTGAACAGACATTACAGTAGGAAGATGAAAATACAAGAATGAAAATTAAGCAAACGTTGTCCTCAAGAAATATGCATTTTACTTAATAACTTCACAATTTTGTGGGGGGGGCAGATAGAATTTGTGACTGACAAAGGTCGATAAAAATATGAATTGCTAAAATCTGAGCTAATTGGCTTGATTACAAATTTATGCTTTTCAATATTAACTAAGATCTCACTTCTATAAGGCAATTCTTTAATTTGTATCTTCTGACTTATTATATCAACAGAATCATTTATCCAAACCTTGCCTCAACTCAGTGTCCCAACTCTGACTTTTAGCTCTTTCTCTATTTGACCATAGAATCTCAACTTCCACTTAACTGAAAATAAAATTGTCATCAGATAGGATCTTCCTTAGCTCCCTATTTTCTCCCCTTAAAAACTCTCCATTTTCACTTAGAACCTTTTATTTTCTGTCTTGAGGATGAAGTGGTCCTCCTTACTTACCAAAGTTAATCTTTACACTGTGCATTTGAGTCTTTCCCCTCTTCCTTCTTAGAAATCTTGATCCCGCAATCATTCTCTCATTCTTTTCTTTATGACCTCAGTTCCTCTATGTCTTCTTTCCCTATGTTAAAAATATTCACATTTTACCTTTGCTAAAAGGAATTAATTCTTAACCCTGCTAGACCCTTAGTCTATCATTTTATTTTTTTTCCTTCTCCTTCCCTGCCAAATTGGTTTAAAGAGTAGTTTATATTCATTGATTCTACTTGTTCACCACTCACTTGATCCTTCATTATCAGGTTATACTTTGAAATACAAATCTACAGGTGGGGAGACAAACCCTTTACACATTTTGGCTTTCTCTATATTCAGGTCTATCTAATAATAATTCTTATTATAACTAACATTTATATAGCATTTATTATGTTAGTCATACAATTAGTATCTCATATGATCCTCATAACCCTGTGAATAGAGTTGCTATTATTATCTCCATTTTATAAATGAAGAAATTGAGGCAAACAGAGATTGTTAATTGCTAAGATCATATAGTTAATAAGTGTCTGAGGTTGAGTTTCAAGTCAGTTGTGTGCTTCCTTTATGCTTTCTACACTCCTTCACCTCTTTTCAAAATCACCAAACACCTTTTAGATGTGAAGTGCAAGACCTTCATCTCAGTCCTTCTCAGTTTTGGCCCAATATTTGCCACAACTGATGATTTCCTCCATCTTGAAATCTCCTCTGACTTCTGTGACTCTTCTTCCTTGCTTCTTCCACCTGTGTTATTACTCTTTCTCAATCTCTTCTATAAATACTAATGTTAGAATCCTTCAAAAGTATGTCATTCAAGTCTTTGTTGTCGTTGTTGTTATCTTTCGCTTATTTGACTGCCATACATGCTTCCATAGCTTCACTTATTTCCCAGCACATGACTTTCAAATTTAAATTTCTTTACTTTGCTCCTTGGCTGGGCTGTGGTTCTTTCTGAGTCAATAAGAATTTTTAAGCACCTTTCATATCTAGGTATTGTGCTAAGTACTGAATATATAATAAAAAGAAGCAAAGGTTGGTCTTGCCTTAGAGGATTTCTACAAACAAATTAAGTTCAACATATAATTTCTACCTGGCTTCGTGGATACTTCTTGTAATTTTCTCTCTCTCTCTCTCTCTCTCTCTCTCTCTCTCTCTCTCTCTCTCTCTAAATTCAACATATCAAAAATAAACTTTATCCTGGTATCCAAAATATGCCTCTCCCCTTGACTTTCCTATTTCTGTTGAATTACTGACATTCTTTCCATCCCTCAGACTTTGACATCTGAGTTTTCTTTCACTTTTACCCTTCCAATACTTCATGTTCAATTGTCATTACCAAATCTTATTACTTTCTACCTTCATAGAATTTCTCCCATTCATTTACTCCTCTCTACTAATATTGCTACTATTATAATTCATTTTTTAATGAATGCCTGACTTGACTATTGTCATACCTCCTTAAAGCTAGTTTTCTTTCCTCTAGTCTCTCCCTCTTCAATTGTTTCTTCATGTCCCTGGCAAGGCAATCTTCCTAATGCATGAGTCTGATAATGCCATTAGTTTGACCCAAAATATCTCTATGATTCCCCATTGCTTACTGAGTCTGAATTCAAAGTCATATGCAATTTGGCTTTAAAATCCATTTTCAGTTTTATTGCATAATTCTTTCTCTCAATCAAACCAGGCTCTCCTTGACATTATCTTATCTTTTCTCACTTTTCTTTATTTGTAAATACTTTCCTATCCCCCTCCCCATATTTGGAATGTTTCTTATACATCTCTGCTAGTTGAAATATTCCCTGACTTCAGGTTCCACTTCATTTTTCTCCAATTTCATCAAACCTTCCTTGATGTCTCCAGTTACAAGTTATCTTAATTTTTCTGAAACACTAATATCCTTACATTTAGATTTCAGTTATGAATTTCTGATTTTATAGCATATTATAACCTGTTAATATATTTTTCTTATTTTCCCTACTACACTGTAGCTCTTGAAGGTTAAAAACTATCCTTTTCATATTTGTGCCTTTAGCTTCTAGTATAGTGCTTTGAACATTAAAAGGTGTTTAATTTGCTTTATTGATACTGGAGGTTGTCTAGCCAACCTGTAATCCATTCAACAACAACCATAATAAGTAGTTACCCAATCTCCTTTTGAAGACCTTCAAGACTTACAGAAAGCTCATTGCCTCTTAAGGCATTCTACTTAATTTTTATATTGCCTCAGGTATTAACAAATCTTCCTTACTGAGGGTCACAAAGGTCTCTCCTTAACTTCCAACTACTGCTCCAAATTCTATTCTTTGAATTTAAACAGAATAATTCTGATCCTTCTTAGACATGACAAGCCCTATTCCCTCCAGTTGATAGATCGAGATATGAGTCAATTTTTTTCTGAAAGGAACCTTAGAGATTACCTAACCCAATAACATCACTTCAGAAACTGGGGTCCATTTTGGCATCTTTCAGACAAAACTTGCCAGACTGAGAGTTTCTTGTATTATAGTAATAATTCGTATGTGTCTTATACATCATGAATCACCTGATCAATGTTGTTGTTGTACCCAGGGTCATTCAGTGACTGTGGGTGATATGAGTCATTAAGATCCTGTCATAGACCTGTACCACCCACTAGCGCCATATCTTCAATTCTGAAAAACCATCCTCTAGTGCCTGTGGTTTGCAGTGGATTCAGCGCCTTATCTACTGGAGTTTGGCTGTTGCCTTTGCCAGCCCTCACTAATCACTGTACCCCTGTCATCACCATGCTATGTAAATGTTAGTCATAGTGTATTACTGCTGTCAAAGGGCTAGGCACTCCTGCAGTGTTTGGATGTAAAGGATATAGGTGGTGATAGGAGATTGATGTACTCGTGTTGAAATCTGGGACATGAAGTTGTCTGCGGCTCACCAGTTGGGAAGTTCAGACAGTTTTACGATAAATATAAACAGCTTAAGCAGACTTTCAATTATCAAGATGTTGATGTATGTTTTCCATCCAAAATATTCTGACACTTGGAAACAAAAGGATGATTTAGGTGAATAGTAACTATATGTATAAGCTTCCTAGAGGACAGATGGGAAATTCCTAAAGTCTGTGACCCATATCTCCTTGGATGTAGGCTAGTATATTTATTAGCATTG